>NC_092291.1:6310326-6487826 GCF_036320965.1 Panulirus ornatus
TGTAGCTTAGCTTAGGTTATCTTTGATCAGAATTATCTGGGGAGTATATCAAAACCATATAATTACAAACATCATCATTATGAGTTGCTCAGCAGTGAGTTATGCTCCGTAGTGGGTTGTGAGTAACTCAGACAAGTGGTCAATATTCCCCGATGACCGACCGTTGTGCAGAAACATACGGTGTGGTGATGATGAGCCGCACATCAGTCTTAGACAGTTGGTCCTAACAGTCTTACAGACAGGTGGTGTCTCCTATTGACCGATGCAGTGTCGTACAGGAATCATTTCAATGAGACGGTGACACTGATCATAAAAGACGTATTGCCAAAAATTCTAATCAATATTCATATTCATAAAAATGGTCTTGTTATATCAAAGTTAGATATCACTGATGACAACCTCTGTACGAACAAACAGATTGGACATGTGACAAACAGGTGCCTAAAACGGGTAAAGATATGACACCGGCTAAGAAGCTCCGCTTCATGATGGTCTGCAGGAATCTTGAGGGCAAGACATTACCTGACACACTACAGTCCAGTGGATACCAAAGCACACGGACCTATATCTGTGTCACACATACCACTCACGTACTGCCCGAGGAATGCCACCCTACCGAGACCTGTAATCCTCCAGTTTTTCTCTCGATCTAAAACTTTGATACGAGCTGCATAACATGAAAATAAAATACTAGCAGATATTAATGGTTACAAGTGACTCATCAGCAAATCTGTGAATGTTCTATTATATGTGTAACATGGCAACTGAATATATGTGACTTTTATGCACAACAATGCTAGCATTATATCCTGCTCTACGATTGAATTACTGTGACGTTATATTTCTAGTATATTTCTAGTATATTTCTAGTATATTTCTAGTTTATTTCATATTTCATTTTTTCCATGTCTACAAAATCAAACTATATGTAATATGATTTCCACACGACCAAAGTTTAGTTAGAGAGGAACGGAGAATTTTCACAAAGTTTGTGGTTCTGATGGCATCATAACAGATGAAATTGAGTTTCAGTAACCAAATACATATTTAACCTTGTGGTATGGCTAGAGACCGGAAGAACTAGCTTTCCTCACTGCCGGGCTCGAATACCAAGCAGAATCATGCATCAGGTCGGTGTACAGCACGGGTTACAAGTCGAAGGCTGGTAATGCTTGTCTAGTTTACTACTGGCTGCCACAGAAATTCCTTCCCAGCCCTCCCTGTAGGTATAAATTTTCCGTACCATGAACTAGGGGAAAAGCAAGCACCAGGCGAGTCATTGCTTGGTTTCACCCGTCCACTGTCATGACAGGCTGGCAGGGCAGAGCCGCAACCTAACACGTACATAACGCATAAGGTATCTATTAACTCACACGTCTGTCAAGACAGCAGTAAATATGAATTAGAAAAAAAATCATTCGTGTAGCTGAGAGGTTGTCCCGACATCAGCTTCCTCTACTGACTCGGGCTAGAGATGTTTCCATGGCCATGTTGACGCTCCAGGCATCACACAAGTTTCCTCTACCAAGAGTTACCACACCAAACTATATTAGTGCTCCACGTGAAGACAAGTGAAATGTTTGTAAATCCCTTCAAATTATGCAAATATAATTCAAGTATGAACAGCAAAATATACATTCAATGTACCGCTATTTTTGAGATATATATTTAAAGTTTCAGGCGAAGGGCGGCATGCGAGCAGTGTCTGGTATCAATGGGCCAGACGCTGATGCTATTAGATGTTTCCAGGAAGGCACCACCAGTTGACGCCAACCCACAATCTCCCCAGAATAAACTATTCTCTCTCCCTCTCTCCTGCTGGGGGGACGCCTTGCTTTTCTTGGCCATTCCAGCGCTGGTGTTTCCTCATATGAAACTTAATGTAAACACTGGGGGCAAGCGACTGCCAATTTAGGAAATATATTTAATGTCTTTGGTTCAACATTAAGAGGGAGGGTTAAAAGATGCCAAATGTTTTTTTCTCTACATACACATTCTGTTCAAAGATCAGAGCAGCAGGGTTATAGGAAATAATCTCATAGATATGATACATTGTACTGAAATGTGTATAAAACCCTGAGAATAACAGACTTTCATTTAGTGTCTTTAACAAACGTTGAAGTGATCTTATCTTTTATGTGAAAATTATGAATCGGGGCATGCGAAGAGTGTGGGGAAAACCATGGAAAGGTCTGTGGGACCTGGATGTGGAAAGGGAGCTGTGGTTTCGGTGCATCACACATGACAGCTAGAGACTGAGTTTTCCCCAGACGTTTTCCCCAGACGTTTCACATGCCATGATTCAGTCCACTGACAGCACGTCGACCTCGGTATACCACATCGTTCCAATTCACTCTTCTTTGCACGCCTCTCACCCTCCTGTATGTTCAGTCCCCGATCGCTCAAAATCTTTTTCACTCCATCCTTCCACCTCTAACTTAGTCTCCCGCTTCTCCTTGTTCCCTCCATCTCTAACACATATATCCTATTTGTAAACCTTTCTTCACTGATTCTCTCCATATGTCCAAACCATTTCAACACCCTCTTATGCGCTCTCAACCATACTTTTTATTTCCCCACATCTCTCTCGCCCTTTCGTTACTTACTCGATCGAACCACCTCACACCACAGATTGTCCTCAAACATTTCATTTCCAACACATCCACCCTCCTCTGTACAACGCTATCCATAGCCCATGCCTCGCAACCGTATACTATTATTGGAACTACTATTCCTTCAAACATACCCATACAGGAGGGTGAGAGGCGTGCAAGGAATAGAGTGAAATGGAATGATGTGGTATACTGGGTTCGACGTGCTGTCATTGGACTGAACTAGGGTAAGTGAAATGTCTGGGTGTCTGGGGTAAACCATGGAAAGGTGCGTGGGGCTTGAATTTGGATAGGGAGCTTTGGTTTTGGTGCATTACACCTGACAGCTAGAGACTGAGAGTGTATGAATGTGGACTTTTCTTGTCTATTTTCTTGGCGCTACCTCGCTGGAGCAGGGGATAGCAAAACTGTTTCCTGTGGGGCAAGGTGGTGTCAGGAATGGATTGAAGGCAAGCAAGTATGAATATGTACGTGTATATATGTATATGTCTTTGTATGTATGTGTTTGTATGTGTGTGTTGATATGTAAGTGTATGTATATATATGTGTATGGATGTTTATGTGTAAATGTGTATATGAGTGGATGGGTCGTTCTTTGTCTGTTTCCTTGCGCTACCTCGCTGACACGGTGCATTACACATGACATGATATGACAGCTAGAGACTGAATGTGAACGAATGTGGCCTATTTGTCTGTTTTCCTGTCACTACCTCGCTGAAGCGGGAGGTAGCAATACTGTCTCATGTGGGGTGGGGTAGCGACAGGAATGGTTAAGGCAAGTAAGTATGAATATGTATGTATATATATATATATATATATATATATATATATATATATATATATATATATATATATATATATATATATATACATATATATATATATATATATATATATATATATATATATATATATATATATATATTTATATATATATATATATATATGTATGTATGTGGGTGTTTATATATATATATATATATATATATATATATATATATATATATATATATATATATATATATATATATATATATATATATATATATATATATCCCTGGGGATAGGAGAGAAAGAATACTTCCCACGTATTCCCTGCGTGTTGTAAAAGGCGACTAAAAGGGAAGGGAGCGGGGGGGCTGGAAATCCCCTCTCATTTTTAGTTTTCCTAATGAAGGCACAGAGAAGGGGGCCAAGTGATTATATTCCCTCAAAGGCTCAGTCCTCTGTTCTTAACGCTACCTCACTAGCGCGGGAAATAGCGAACAGTATGAAAAAAAAAAAAAAAAAATTATATATATATATATATATATATATATATATATATATATATATATATATATATATATATATATATATAATCTTCCAATAATGCGGCACTTCTCTGGATCCAAATAGCGTTATTAAAGCAGATGTACATCCAAATCTCCGACCAGCTGTGAAGGAAAATGGTGCAATATACGTTACTTTTAGCGGCCCCAAGAGACGAAGCTTCGCAGAAAGGCCATCGGCGCCATTACTCGGTGTGAAGCCCAGTCGTCACGTCAAGGTCACAGGCAGTAGATTTACTGCCAGAGGAATCAGAAGGTGAGACAGTGTGTGGAAGGAGCCGCGTGTCCGTTTCTGTATCACCGCTCAACCAGCAAACACACACACACACACACACACACACACACACACACACTCCTTGTACCGCACCAATCGTAATCCTAAATTATTACATGATGGCAGTTGGAATGCTTTCTTCAGGAACAATATAAGATATAGTAAAAATAACCACAACAATAGGACAACAGTAACGTCACAAGGTCATTCCAAAAGCAGTGTGACGCCACGCTAGTACAGTCACAAGGTCAGCATAGCAGCAAGATTATACCAGAATAGGAAGGTCACAAGATCACTACATCAGCAGTGTGATGCCATACTAGTAAGACTACTGCAAGAAGCGTGATATAATATCAAAGTGCTTCTCGAGACAATATCTGAGCGCTTCTCAGTGTCACCAATCGAGTTTCCAAGAGTTGTTCATGGATCTCATCATTTGCTTTAGAGCCAAACTTCATGGCTGTCGTGTGCTAAACAGCCATGACCAAGGAGTCTGTACCACAGGTAACAAACACCTACAGCGTCATTTCCCACTGACACGACTTGAATATTTCAGAAGGCGACCTAATGCTGGAAACATCGCTCACGGCCAGCATTAATCCATCATTATCTTATAATGCTACTGCCTTTCACCTCGCGTGACCTAGGTAGGTCATATACCACACCAGGTATCAAGCCGGTAGAAGAAATTGACTTTCCAAACGGAAGGTCCACCTGCGTCTGACTTCGCCAATCAACGGTCCTCTATAATCCTCCTATGGTTCACCGCAATGAACTTGCTGACCGCATCCACAAAATAATTAACGCTACTGACATGGACAACCCAGTTTCCCCCTTGAAACCCTGTATGTATATCATCATGGGCAGCTAGTCACTCCACTGGCTCTCGGACACTAAGGCACACTACATCTCCAAATGTTCACTATGTGACTCCTGGCTCATCACTATCCAGTAGGGACTCTGTGGTGCCTTATCCTAAGTGTTTTGGCTTCTATCCCTTCGGCAAGACTTCGAAGCGCCAATGCCTGTCTCCTGAAGCAGCTTCAACAATGGGGCCTACAGCTACGCTACCTCCAGCACAAAGTAACTCAGAGACCTCAGCAACTCCACTTCCTTCCTGGAGAAGCTCCACAAGACTCAGCACCAACAATGGAACCCTTCCACCTTCATCGCACATCACATAGTCCACTGCACCGTTTTTACATAATCCTGTTTCACTTATAGAACATCAACCCTAACCTACGTCACCTCTGATCTTACCCAATAAAGCACTATGTTGTTACATGAGTCTCCATACCGTTCTGTCAGTTCTCACCGTAACATAAAAACAGCAACACCCAATGAACATATAATGGTTATCAATTAACCATAAACAAATACAACGAACAATCTGAATGGCCTGGTGTTACCTGCACGGTTTGGGGAGGGAACTAGAGTTGGCAGGTTGCTACTAGAGAGGCAAATCTTAGCACCACCGAAGTACTTCTGGACACCTGGGTAACCTCTTTCTTTCTTCTTCTGGCCAGATACTCGAGAGACAAAAAGATAGCAGGATGTGGTCCACAGACTCTGGCACATTACCCGCCATACATACATATCAGCTTGCCTTTCATCATCCTTGTACTACCTGAGCAGAGATGAATTCCTCAGTAAACAATTTGAATTGCTAAACTTTAGTATCAGATATATAACTATCCAATTTTCCAGACTACTAAAGAAACTAACATCAGTCTTTCAATACTGTCCCTGACTATTCAGAATCAGTAGAGTATGATCAAGATATGAAAGTATCGACCATGTGCTAGCACTCGCCTTGGAAACACAAACTGTGGAGAAAACGAAAAAGAAAACTGGCATGGACGGGGCAACTTAAACAGAGCTCACAATCTTTTTAATAACTTTTCTAAAAGTAAATGTGTAGTGACAGAAAGGGACGAATACTGAGAAGGGAGACAGACAGACAAAGAGAGTAAAGATGGATGTCATCACTATAATTGTAGCCTGATGCTTCCATTTAGAGGAATTGACCTTTGGTGAAGTAGGTTGATCCAAACGTCTGCTTCACTGCTCACCCCAAGTCCTGCAGCACCAGTACACCAGACCAGTCCCTCAGTACCAGTACACCAGACCAGTCCCTCAGTAGCAGTACACCAGACCAGTCCCTCAGTACCAGTATACCAGACCAGTCCATCTGTAACAGTACACCAGACCAGTCCCTCAGTACCAGTACACCAGACCAGTCCCTCAGTACCAGTACATCAGACCAGTCCTTCAGTACCAGTACATCAGACCAGTCCTGCAGTACTAGTACATCAGCACAGCTGCACCAGACCAGTCCAACAGTACCAACACAACAGACCAGATGCCCCAGCCAGTTCTGCAGTACCAGTAAACCAGACCAGTCCTGCAATACCAGTACACCAGACCAACCGCCACTGAAAGGCAACTAAATGCACAGTTCATCAGGGTGCAAAAAGACACCGGACTGGAGACTAAAGGAACCAATATAAGGTTCTCAGAGCAACATCGAAGGGGGTAGGAGGGTAGGAGTCGGCCCCAGGCTGAGAGGCTGACAGCAAGAACAAATTAATCTCCACTAGTGATGGCTGCAGGCTCTAGTGAACCGTGGCCAGGGGTCCACCACAGGGAGTTACAACGAAGCCAACATCCGCCCCACCGAGGCTCTGGCTCTCACGAAGGGATCACTCCACCAGGAACATCCTCACCTCCGATTTCCAAGTTAATGTGGAATACGAACATCAAAGGATTAGATATACTGAACCAGCGGGGAGATGCAGGTAGAGTGCACGAAGGCCAGGATGACGGTGGAGGAGTGCACGGAGGCCAGGATGACGGTGGAGGAGTGCACGGAGGCCAGGATGACGGTGGAGGAGTGCACGGAGGCCAGGATGACGGTGGAGGAGTGCACGGGGGCCAGGATGACGGTGGGGGAGTACACGGAGGCCAGTACGGGGTCAGGAGAATCAAGCTTCTCCCCGCCTTTCCAGACGGTCCTCCAAACTCCTGTGGTGGTGATGACGGGAGGCAGCGTCAGTAGTGGCCAAGGGGTGATTGACGGTGGGGCTCACACCCTCCAGTATCCCAGTAACCTTCCCTGCGTCACACCTCCACCACCTGCAGTCCAGCCTTCGATACATCCAAAGCCCTCAGTCTGGCCTCCAAAACCTCCATCCCAACCTTGACACTAGCCTGCCTAACTCCCACACCACAAACACAGGTACAGGGATACATCGTTAGCTCCGACACAGGGGACCAGCCCTGGGAAATGTGTCCTCCGCGGCCGGGGGTGTGCGGTCGCCGGCCCGGCCCGGCCACGGAGCTAACCAGCCCACAGCCTCCAGATACGGTTCTCGCCCACACCAAATCTACTTTAGACTCCGTGGGAGGTGGCGCAGGAGGCGTCAGTACACCAGTCAGGTGAGGGTGAGGGTCGAGGCAAACTTTGGAAAACCTTGTGGAAAAGTTGTTGATTACACCCGCTTACAGCGAGGTAATGACAGGGCTTAGAAGATGGCTGACAGGCCTTTTACCGGGACGGAGGGGGTACATAGAAAATCTAAGCGACAGAAGACCTGTTGTTGTATGCTGAGACAACGTTTTATATTTCTATTCTGTAAATAAATACAAGTAGGGTAGTGCAGCTCGTCTGCACCCCACCACTCCCTGCATGACTCCATCCTGCACGAGACTAGCTACTGAGGAACACCAAGTAGTACAGAAAGGATACAATGACATGCACAGTTTTCTATTGTATACTAAGACGAATAGGAAACATCATTATATAAGTACAGCCGTCAGATACAGCAGGGAGAACTTCAGCAGCTACTCTGTAGAGCACAATGAAGCTAACACACGCGTCTCTCTAAGTCTGGAAGAGACGTATCATACATCATGTCTTGTTTGTTGATAAACTGTGTTATTAAAGAATCTTTCTAGCTGTGTTATGATTATTGATAATCTTTGCTTTGAGCATATATGATGATAGTTTACTTCCCGTAGTAACTTTGAAGAAATCTTCACCCACCTTTATTGTACGTGTCCTTCCCTTTAAATTTGAAGGTGATAGTTCTGGCCAACATTAGCATCTCTGCCTAACATGAAATAATGATCATGATCATATCAAAATTGTTTATCTTGAAATTGCATATAAAAGCTCCCCGAATCACACGCTCTTTCGCATGATATAACATTACACATCGTAATCTTTCTTCATAAGGTTTATTCTGGGGTGAGAGAATCAGTTTTGTTGCTCTTTGTTGTATTCTTTCTAGCTTTTTCTCCTCTTTCATGAAATTTGATGACCAGAAATATAATATATTCAGAAGTGGTCTGACCAAGGAGTTGTTATGAAAAGATATCGTGTCTTTCGGTTTATAGTTTATATTTCCAGCTTTATCGTCTTTAGCTGAGCTGAGGAGGATAAAGCAAGATAGGGAAGGGTAGGGTCTGAGGCTAAGGATGCGGAAGGTCAGAAAGCCTGGGGAGGGGGAGGATCATAAGGCCTGGGGAGGAGAGGGTCAGAGAACTTGGTGAGGGGAGGATCAGAAGGGTAAGGGATGGGAGGGGTCAGGAGGGTTGGGGGGCCGGAGGCCAGGGGTCAGCGTCCTCGCTGGAGGGAGGGAGGGGGAGGGGGGTTAGTAATGGCAGGTTTGGGTGCGTCACGTCGGGTCAAAGGCGTCTCCGTCCTGCAAGTCACGCTTCTTTGGAAAGGTGGGGTCCAGTCCTGGAAGGGAACAAAGGAGGTTCCAGGTAACAATTGGGCATTTGCTGGAAAAGATGCTCATCATAGCCATTTTTGGCTGGGGTGAATAGCATGAGGCCAGCAGCCTCTCATCAGGAGTGCCGCTCCACACATCTCTCGTCTTTCTAACCTGCATTCTGGATTGTCTTCAAAAATTCGGTCTCATTAGCTTGTAAGGTTGGGAATCCATTGTCGTTATCTTGAGTTGCTGAGGCGGCCATTGTTGGCCTCGGCTGCCCTGTGACGCTACGGTGACGCGTGGTAACGAAGGTGACGTCCCGGTGTAGGCGTCACGTCCAGGCTCCCGGCCGTGACGGAGGGATTGCCTGCCGTCCTGGGTACCTGTCTACTGTGTTCCACTCCCTCCCATGGTCCTCCCGCTTCTCTCCCTCCCGTGTCCGTCCTCTACTATGTAGCTGATCCTCCATAACAAAACACCGAGGCCAGTAACCTAGTTATGAGCATAGCATAACACAGCCCACACAAATAAACCAATGTGGTCTACAACAATCCTGGCCAGACGATGGTCCTATCCAGCATATACGTCATTAGCATTGACTGAATCTGACCAGAGATGATCTGAAAAACAACACCAACATAAAAAAAAAAAAATCCAACAATGATAAAAAGACGTCAATGATCATGGAAGCATTCATGAGACGAACATGTTCACCTACTCTAAATAGACATGTCAACTCGTGCATTAACTATCAGTACCCGGTCAAGGTTAGGCAGAGCACACACGACGACATACAGCAGGGCGTCTCCACTCCCTGTGCTCGCTAGTTTTGCGTCCGCCCAACACAACACAAGTGACCCAACGCTTCACTCACCAGCCACACACCGTCATCAAGACATCGTCAAAGGTCAAAAGTTGACATGTTGTCACCTGAAGATGAACAAGGTAACGAAATACTGAAAATCGATCTTATGCTTAATGTTTTGAGTTTTTAAAATGAAATTAAGATCACCAATTTTCAGATTCCTATTGAACTAATCACTATGAAGGTATTGTTGCTAAATATGGTCTGGTCCTTAACAAGATATCTGTAGAGGAGAAATAAATCCCCACAAGTGTAACTGTCCGCTCATTCCCATACAGTACTGATGTGCACGAGGTCAGTACTGTAGAAGTACACATCTGACTCTGACCACATGACTCCAGTAAATACATTTCCCCTGATGAACGTTGTCACATCAGTGACGAGTTCAGAATTGTACCGGCAAGACTAACCAACTGCTGGCTGCCCCAGCCATGTTGGTAGCCATGGTAACACCAGCTTCCTTCATGAAAAAGGATTCGGGGAAATGAAAATGTGAAGACGTTTACTACACAAGTTGCCAGTGTATTATGTCTAACCCACGTGTGTAGGTGTTATAAGCAAGTGTCGCTTCCAGGCGGGAAACTTCCAGAATGGAAGATCTGGAGCGATAGGTTCCAAACATGAGCCTTAGACGGACCTGATTAATGTGTTGTTCTTGTGCGGTTTTGCCCCACTCTTCATCACAGTCTTAGTACGTAAGAAAAATACGTCTTACTCAAGTGTACCTCAGACTGAGAAGCTGTTGGCTGGACCAGCACTGACGACGGGGCTGAAAACCTTCCCCCAAGCTGACGGCTGGACTAACACTGACAGAAGGGTGATGGGGGGCCTAAAAACCCCTGCCTCAGACTGTGGACCGCCCTCCATAATAACAACAGGAACTCGCAGTAGAGTGTTAGATTAACCCATGGGCAGTTCAGCTTGACGTCCACAGCAGTTAACTGTCTGCCCTCCACCGTCCGCGGGTTGTCCGCTATCACTGTCTCACCCAATTACATCAGTGGGTGGTAGGTGTTCCTCTATACCTGTCCCACCCATCCACATTAGTGACTGGCTGACACTTCCTCACACACCTATAGATCAAAGAGTCGCTTCTAGGCTGTTGTGGCAGTGGAAGGGATATGAAACAGTGATGGTTGAGTATTGGAAGGGATATGAAACAGTGATGGTTGAGTATTGGAAGGGATATGAAACAGTGATGGTTGAGTATTGGAAGGGATATGAAACAGTGATGGTTGTAGTTAGATCAGGAAAGCAAACAGATAACTAAAGGAGAAATACGTGTAAACTTTATATGGAAGTAACAGAGGTGCAAGCAATATATTATGGATTTGGAAAGATGAATTCATTCCATCTTAAACCTATGTGTGGTGAAGCTTTCAACTAATATAACTGGTAAATCATTCCGTAAGTTAATAGTTATACTAAGGCAAGAGTACTTTGTCTCATTCAAAGTAACATATTTGCCCACGAGATTGTATCTGATACAACGAGTAACTTTACAAAGAATTCTTGCGTTAAGTAGCTTCTTAGATCGAGATTTTCAGAGCCTTTGATAATGATGAATGCCTGGATCACACCACACTCTCACACTGCTCGTTTCTGGAGTCAGCAAGTTGTGCGTCTGGGTGAGGACCCGCCAGTCCTCCAACAGCTCAGTATCTTCAGCGCGTTACGACCCAGCGAGCCCTTGTAATGACGTTGTAACAAGATGTATTACGATATAGCGAACATGAACTCTAACTTTTTATGTCTGTATAACGACTTGTGTCCTGACGGGATGAGGTGCCATCCATGACCAACAGCCACTGGAAGAGGTAACTGACCTCACTATTTGTGTTAAATAATGGAAAATGTCTCAATATGACCTCTTGTGTGTGTGTGTGTGTGTATGTGTGTGTGTGTGTGTGTGTGTGATGACTATTCGTATGTTACGGGAGAGAGTTTTACACTCGTTTTCCCGTCTATTAGCATTTTATATATATATATATATATATATATATATATATATATATATATATATATATATATATATATATATATACATAGAGTTAATGGGATGGCCTTGATTAGGGCCTCAGCTACCCGTGTCGTTTCAGCTGACAAAAAGAAAAAGAATACATCATTTACATCAATCATCAGTAAACACATCTGTCTCAAGGAGAAACACACATTTAATGTCATTATTTGAACACAATCTCAACAGTTTTTTCTTCGTTTACATTTGAACGTTCTTTACCGCAGACCCTGTGTCAGAAGAGGGAATTTTCCTGTTCACACTTTCCAATACAATTACCATGGCAGTATAATATCTCCTTATAACATAGGCTGTGCTTTCTCAGCTTTTCTTCGTAGCGACGGTTGTGCCGGAGGTCGTGGCGGGTGGGGAGGTGCCTCACTCTGTCACAAGTAAGATTATGACCTCAGGACACAGGCACTCTTCTCTAGCAGATAACCTCCCCATGGACCACTAGGTCTCCTGCTATCTGTCCTTCCCATATGACCCCGGCTATCATCTTTCCCAGCTGCTGTCTGTAACCCTTCTGCCGTCTATCCTGCCCCTCCCAGCTTCTGCCGTCTCCCCCCGTCTAGACCTCCCCAACGCCCGCTGTGTTCTTCGGGCTCTCTAAGACACTTCCAGGAAGAGGGGAGATAATGAGCGGGTGTCTTTCAGCGGTGGCCAGGGTGAGCGGCAGGCAGCCTGGCGTGTGATCAATAGCAACGGCAGCTGGACCACGTGCTGTGGCCCGGTCCAGGATGGACCGCCTGCTGTAGCCCAGTCCTGCCTAAACCTCCTCCTGTGGCCCGGCCATACGTGGAGCAGCTGCTGGGGGCGGGTCTGTGGCCACCCATCTGGGTGGAGAATGTGTTCTGACTCGCCCGTGACCGGACCATTCGCTGTAACCCGCTCCTGAATGGACCAGCTGATGGTACAGCACCGAATTGACTCTAGGGCCTGCTTGTCTTGCCTGCTGACCCTGTTTGTCCTGCTGCCTGACCCTGCTTGTTCTGCCTCCTGAACCTACTTGCCCTGCTTCCTGACCCTGCTTGTCCTGCCTCTTGACCCCGGACTGTCTTCCTGTCTGCTGGTCATCGAGTCAATGTGTCTTGATCTTCTCCCACTTCCTTGCCCCCTGACCTATTTGCTCGACCTCGCTGGTCAGTGCTGCTCCTGCTCGGTTACCTGCATGACTCTGCTGAGACAGCCTGGCGTGGGAGGCGCGACCGCTACTGTCGTGGCGTGGGAGGCTCGGCAGTTGCCCAGGCCTCCCCAGCCTGAGGAGCGTTACACATTTCCTGAGAAGTCTGGATGACGCACATGTGTCGCGAGGGTGGAATGGGGGTCTCCACCGCCCGGGAGACACACCTCAACGTATGTATGACACGCAGACTGTGTCCCACATGGAACATTCCATCATTACCTATAACTGTGTCGCCAGTTACATCCGGTTGTACTGTAATGCGGGCGCCTCACCGTATTGTGGATTGGGTCCCTTTTCTCTTGAGAACAAACTTCGGAAATCTATCCTGTAGTGTGTCCCCTTCATATGAGCGTACTGTTCAGTAATGATAACAGAGGCCGCCAAACGATTAGTGTTGAGATTTCGACATGGTGACGCGGCCGGCACTGAACATACCACAGGAAATATATCCACACAAATCTGCCTTCCCATGGTCTGTCTGCGTGAAGCCGAACATCAGAACGAAGTATCGCTCCTTAAATACCGTGTTTTGCAAAGTATAAGATACAAGGGCAGACAAAAACAAACCTTAGTTTATCTTTTTTCGATGTAATCTCCGTTGTTTTCAGTGCACTCGCTCCATTTGTCCCTCAGCTCGTGACACCAGTCTTGATCGTAGAACTCCTTCCACTCCTGGTCGGACCAGCCTTCAGTAGCATCTGCAATTCCTCATTATCCTCAAAGCAGCGATCATGGAGGTTGGTTTTCAAGATTCGAAGTACCTAACAGTCCCCTGGAGGTCAGTCTGGGCTGTAAAAAGGGTGGTTCCTCTCGACTCTATAAAAATGGGAAGCAATTTGTGCAGTATGGGCCTTATGGATCGGCACAAAATCATGGAGTAGGATCACACCTTTGGTCAACAATCATCGCCGTTTCTCTGAATGGTTTTGAGCAATTTTCGAATCAGGTCAGCATAAACAAAGACCTGAGATCTTTGTTCTACGCTGCATATATACTTTATCAGCAGAATTCCTCTAACATCTCAGAAACCTGAGGTTATGATCCTGCTGGACGATGGTTGCATTCAGAACTCCTTAAGCGTCGGAGGGGTTAGTGTTTCCCGTGCATGGATTCTAACGTAGACTTGGCGTCCCGCTGATGGATCCAGGTACCATCCTCTGTCTTCAGATGGGGAACAAAAGTGACAGGTTTGATTTCACGCAGTTTAAGCAGCTAGCGACGTAAGGGACACCTTTGGTGGAAACCCCAAGTGTTGTGGTTCTGAGAACCCATCTTGTGAAAACCTTAGAGAAAAGCAACTCCTCGTGGCTGAAGGTCACAAAACATTCATTTGAAACTCCAAATTAGGTGCAAATTACATCAGTTCTAAGACGCCGATCCGCCTCATGAGGCTGTCTGTTCATGTCTCATGACAACTATCATCCCGTCGCTTTCGGGAAGACTGGGCTTCTGTTCCTGGTCGGTCTGCGGGTCGAGGTTACCGTTATTACTTTCAGGCTCTGGATCTTGACTCATGGAATATAATCAGATGGGAATCCTCAGAGTGAGTGTTGAAGCGTCTGAGGAGATAAGTCGTACAGAGAGAATTCCAACAATTCAGAAGGCAGGCAGACCAGCAGTGCGTCCCTATCATTCCTTCTGCCTTACGTCACTATGGGTGGACTGGGGTCCACATGGATGTCATTCCCCCTCACTGGCCAGGACCTCTTCATCAGATCAAGTGCACTACAGGCGACTCGAGGGCCCAGGTTCGGCTGGGAGAGGTCACGAAACATGAACCTACTTGTGTTCTCAGCTCTCCAGCCTCGCACACTGTACCTGTTGCTGAGTGATTTTAAATTTGGGTAATCAAAGTGAGAGTCATGACAGAATAAGAGACACACCCCACGGGACCAAACCAGGCACTGCCAGTAGAACATCCTGCAGAAAATTCCAGGCAACCAACTTCTGCCCTGCACCGTCAGTGTCCCCGGTAACTGGGATATACGATGGTACATTCTTATACACAGGTGATGGTGACTGTGTTGAAATCTCGGAAAGGAACTCTGGAAACATAAAACCTTTTTCTTGATGGTCTACACCTTGAGCTTCAGAAATATATAACTCCCTTCACACACACACACACACACACACACACACACACACACACATCTTGAACACTCCTTTATTACATAACAACTTTTCAAATTTATGTGTTTTGTCAGCATTAACTATGTCCTCAGTCATTCTTCTCAATTCATTCACTACTCTTATACTATAATAGTACTTCTTTATCTTTTTCAATATTTTCTTTATTGCCTAATTTCACTGCTATGCCCGCTGGTGTGTGTGTGTGTGTTTGTGTGTGTGATGACTAATGATGTGTTACATGAGAGGTACAGTGAACGCAAGCTGAAGCACGTCCATCGCCCCGGACGTTACAGTGAACATGACAGCGATCATGTTAACGCAGCGCAGGAAACCTGGAACACAGAACAACCTGGGCCACAGTACTCCCCACACCATGACCAGCCAGACACACGCCAGGCCACGCTACCAAACGCACACCATGGGCAGCCAAAAACACTCAAGGCCATGCTGCCAGACGTACACCAGGCTACTCTGCCAGACACACACCATGAGCAGCCAGACGTACACCATGAGCAGTCAGACAAACACCAGGCCACGCTGCCAGACGCACACCATGAACAGCCAGAGACACACCAGGCCACGCTGCCAGACCCACAACAAGCCACGTGCCAACAACCTGGCCCATCTGACGCATCTCATGCTACAGGTTCGGGGCAGCATAGTGTCACCTGCCCCAGGGGTGACCTTTGCCATCCGAAGGAGAGGGATTTGGGGTCACCGAGTAAAATTTGTCAAAGTCTTTATATAGAGGTAGTTTACCTTTCCTGATGTAGTCAGTTAACTAAACACAGTATATGATCAGACTCACGGTATAAGTAGAGGAACTATATCAAATGCTTACTTGTATCTTACTAACAGTTTTTATATCAGGATCAAGCTGCAAAATACTGTGTCAGTCATGCTAACTCACACTTCCCCCTTATTATGGTTGGCAATGGCCCGTATTATGGCTGGTACTGCTTCCCTATTACGGTTAGAACTGACCCTATTACGGTTGGTATTGCCCCCTATTATGGTTGCACTGCCAATTACCAGTACTGACCCTATTATGGTTGCACTGCCAATTACCAGTACTGACCCTATTATGGTTGGTACTAACCCTTGTTATGGTTGGTACTACCCCTGCTATGGTTGGCACTACCCCTTGGTATGGTTGGTACTGCCCCTACTATGGTTGGTACTGCCTCAAGTTATGGTTGTTAGTTCCCCGTTATGGCTGCTACACACTGAAGCTTGGATGAACACATACTGATAATAAGAAGCACGTCCTGTGGACATCAAGTCTTGGTTCGTCATTTGAGCCGTTAGCGTAATAATATCCCACGAAGGTTTGCTGGTTACCTTGGCTTTAGACCAGGGTCATTAATTTTGTCACCATCTTCAAGTGTTCTACAGCCAATTCTGCCCCTGATTCCAGGGCATGCCAGGGTTAGTTTTATAAATGACCTCATCTCCTGCCCTTGCCCTTCATTATTAACCCCCACACCCACCTTCATTTCAAGTTCTGAATCCATGTGGTATACTATACTGCCACCGTCCCACTTTGCTGTCTACCTTCTCTGTAGACGACTCAGACATGTGACATGGCTTAAGGTGGGCCATGACTCAAGATATTCACTGGAGGAATGACGAGTGAGACATCTACCCAGCACTAGGTTGGTAAGGTGGTGTCCTGTATGAGCATCACACATTATCAAAATCAGGTTTTGCCTATCTTCGATGCAGTATATTACCTTGTTTTTGTCGAATTTGACTTAATCTTTCTTCTGGACCTGGTAGAACACCTAAATTTGCCGTCATTTTTTGACAAACTTTGATGTCTTCTACGCTCAGAATAATCCAACACGTTCACACTGTGCTACTCCCTCCCCCTCTCACGCGTCACCTGAGAATATGAAGGTTGAGTTTCCATGGTTACCAAGTAAACAAGTTAAAAAGGCATGTTCCAAGCTGGGATCTTTAATTCCAAGCTGACGTCTTGGTAGTCTCAAAAATCTCTTTTGAATATATACTTGATATAAATATACATATAGCTCTAATATCAAATCTCATCTGATCCGTCCCCTACTGATATTGTATCAAATGAAGCACCGTAAAAAAAATCAAATATGTTTACTGAAATCCATGCGTAGATAATGTACGCCATGCGTGAGTGTGATCGCACGCAGATGCCTGAGTCTCAGGCCCAATATGTGATACTTGGCAGGTCTGGTGACTCATGGTAACTGTCAAGTCGTTGTGAACTACATATGATTGTTACTGTCCTGCCATCTACCACACGGTTAAGTGCCGCCGTGATGACCCTTGACATTTGCCCATCTGGCAACGTGTGCGGGTCTCGCGATCATGTCAGTGTAACCTGACACGTTCGACATCAACCATCAGTAACAAGCATTCATATGTAACCCCGAAATGTGTACTGAGTAACACCGGATATAATGACTTTCAAAAGTAAAACTCTTGGCTTTTGAGTCCAGCGGTGCGAACCTTGAGTCCAGCGGTGTGACCCTTGAGTCCAGTGGTACGACCAATGAATATGATGACCTGGTTTCAACCCGATCCTTAAGGGTCAGATCGAAGTGGTGCTCCAAGGTCATCCCGTCGTGCTCAATAGGGTAATCAGTCGGATGACGCTAGACAATCAGTGAGCGGCTCATCAGATGGACAATACTGGGAAATCAGAAGATGCTGGATCCGCCGGGCCGATATGGTCCAGTTATGTGAGGCTACTTGATCAGTAAGTCAGGAGACCAGACAGAGAACGCGCTATTCAGAGTTCGTACTGACTGTTTAGATAGAGATGGTTAGTCAGGCAGGAGATCGATGTGTCGGAAAGCCAATACCGAAAATCAGAAGACAGTGACTGGTTGGTTCATCGTTCAAGATCGATCAGGTGTCATCGGTCAATCACTCACCCACTATAAACCAAAATGAAGCCATCAGTTGGTCATGTATTCAAAACAGGATAATCAGAGGTCCATCTATTCAGGTAGGAATCCTCGATCAATCAAGGAGACCATCTCATCCCGTGGGAACTATCGACCAATCACATAACCAATACCAGCAAATCAGGAGTAGGTTTTACCCGTCAGCCATACCAGCCGATCATTGAAGGCGAGGTAATCAGGGAGACCGAGCGACAAGCATTGGGTCCGTCTAATATATGGAGTGGCGGGGAGGGGAGGAAAGGGTGTGTCCTGTAGTGTCTTGGTGGACGCGGCTAACTCACTTCGAGAGGAGAGAGAGAGAGAGAGAGAGAGAGAGAGAGAGAGAGAGAGAGAGAGAGAGAGAGAGAGAGACTCCAAAACATCTAAAAAGAGGAATAACTTTCAAATAGGTTAAAAATGAATGCGTTTGCCGTTACGGTACGAAATGGAATCTTGTTCCAGTACACTCCCTAAAGGTGGAGAATGAATCTTTGGGAGAAAATGCGATAGTTACACGGTAAGAAAACTGAGGCCTAACAACACAACATGACAACTGTTCTGAATAAGAATAAACGAGTAAATTACCAGCAGGAACGACGGAAGGTGCTTTAAGGCCAGACCGTAACACCCTGATGTTACCTGTGGAGTGTGACCTTAACACCCTAATGCCGTCACCCACACCACTTACACTGAGTGTTAGATTAACGTAGAAAACACAACTAAAACACGACCCCAGTACTGGCAGCACCACTCACAGCATCAGGCCCTGATACAGGAAACTGCAGAGTCCCCCACCACTAGGCACTGACAAAGGCACAACAACAGCCAGGACCCTTACCGCCAGGCCCTGACAGATGCATCAACAACAGCCAGGTCCCCCACCGCCAGGCCCTAACAGAAGCATCAACAGCAGCCAGACATTTCCACTTAGGTCCTACACTTGAGGGAGACACGATCCCTAATTTTTCTCTCTCGTCGTGAATCAATACTTTTCTCTCCCTCAACTTTGATGTCTATTTCTGGAGGCGTTTCTTCCCAGTCGGATTCGCTTGTGATCATGAGACCTTTCCTGGAAGTTCCATGGCCGCCACTGAAACTTCCTGGAAATCCAGGGATACATAAGCGGCTCTGAGGAAGTCAGTGAGGCACTCCAGTAATGTCTTCTAGACGGTCATCTTGGCGTGAGTAGCTTCATATGTACGAGCTGCTCCCCATTAAGGTACCAGACGTACGTCCTGCTCCCCGGTAAGACTTTAGATGTATGTGGTGTTCCCAGCAAAGCTGCAGGTGTACGTGGTGCTTCCAGTGCTGCAAGTGTACGTGGTTCAGGTGTACGTTGTGCTCCTCATAATTATTTCAGGTGTATGTGGCGTTCCCCAGTAAGGCTTCAGATATACGTGATACTCTTCAGTACTTTAGTAAGGCTCCATCTCATGAAAAATTAGCTGAATCTGTGAACTTTACTTTTTTCTGTGTGAAGCATGAGGGACTTCCTGAGATACTGAACATCCTTCTTAGCGACGGGAACTCATCATCGGATCCTTCTCAACTTCCTCTCTCTTTGTCAACCAAAATGAGTCTGAGTTCCTTGCACTTCACAAGCAACAAAGGGAGTATTACTGTAACATCCACTCATTCTTGGAAATCCCACATTACGTAATCAGGCAAGTCTGTCTCTAAGAAACTGAGGGGTCTCGTTTAGATGTCGAAAATTCTTTTCTTCTGAACAGTTGCTCCGTTTATAGAAAATTATTGATCCGTCCATGTATGGAGTACAACTCTCACAGCGAGCTCTGCATCCTTGACAGAGTCGAGTCGAAAGCAGTCCGAATTATCAACTCTCCCAGGATGAAGAGGGGAGGTGAATGGAAACTGTCCTGGAACTCGAATTCTATTACAGTGTTTCGACAACAGTCTTCATCAGGAAACTGACAGAATTATAAGAACAGTAACATGTTTGTATAAATTCAGGCCGACCTGAGTTATGTCGCGTCAAACTGTGCTCTCCTTCGTTGTTGACTCCTCCCTCAACGAGGCAGAGCACAGTTTGACCCGACATAAGTCAGGTCGGCCTGACTTTATATAATCATGTTGTTGTTCTTATAATTCTGTCAGTTTCCTGATGAGGACTAATGTCAAAACGCAGCAATAAAATTCGAGTCCTAGGACAGTGTTTCCATTCACCTCCCCTCCAATCTTCATTCGTCAAGATGGACTTCGATCTCCCAAGATAACTTTAAAACCTGACCCGCTTGCCCTATGCTCCAATGTTGGTTCACTTTCCTTTTTCCATAAATGCTACCTTGCTTTTTGCTCCCGAGAGCTGGCTGCTTGTGTGCCCCCACCACTAGCTAGACCACGAAAAACTCGGCAAGCTGTTGCGTTCCGCAATTACTGTGTGGCCATTGGCTACTTAAGGGTGGGCTGTTTTGATAACTGTTTCTTTCCCTTCATCTCGAAGCTTTTTAACTCTTTACCCTCCTATGTCTTTCCCAACGAATATGACTTGACACATTTTAAAAGAAAGATTTTTCACTTCCTCCATCGTCTGAGAGAGGCATCCCCTCTAACCCTAAGCAAACACTAAGACGGTAAAGACAACCTCCCTCCAGGCTCAGCAATCTGAACCATCCACATATCTAGATGGAAAAAGGTGACTAATGGTTGTTCTCTCGTTGACAACAGCCACCCAGGGTGGTATTACCGTCGTGACTGAGAAGCGTTAAAGTGGTGGCCGGAACCATCTTACACTCGCCATGTCAGAATTGCTGGTCTGAGATTTTGTTTCATCACACCGGTCTTACCATCTTCTTACAAGCACCATACAACTACACAAACATGATAATTATTACTTTATTCACATAAGTACTCTTGCCAATCCCTGTCAACTCAAACATTTATAAGTATCAAATGCACACCTGCACACACGTCTACACCAATCTAATGCTTCACTTATGAAGGTTAGAGCTACTGTTAGTATGTGTTACAACACATCTGTTGTGATCATTGTCGTTGATGCTGGAAAGTTTTAAGCCATACCTGTTGTGCGTCCGTCCGTCCGTCCGTCCGTCTGTCCGTCCGTCGAGGACATATGGTTGACTGCCTGTTGTGGCCGTGGCTGGCCAGTAAGCCAGACAGCCATACCTCCCTCTCACACAGCAGCGGCCGACCACATCTTTGGTTGTTGGAGAGACAACGAATAAATAACAACTACAACGAATACATACCTACATATAGCCAGACAGTTATGAAGATAAACATATGGCCCACTGAAACTACAGCCACTCACTCACATGATTAATGATCCTTCATACATGTTATGGATAAAGTTAAATAATTTGATTTCTTGTTTATTCAAATCAACAAAGAAGCCATATGACCTTATGTGAGGCAGGATCTACAACTTCATATTTCTTGATATGTTCCTGTGTGTGTGTGTGTGTGTGTGTGTGTGTGTGTGTGTGTGTGTGTGTGTGTGTGTGTGTGTGTGTGTGGAGCCTGTACTAGTTCAGACGTTTCCAGTTGACAGGGATGGATGCTCTCCTCCACAAGGATTGAACTGGGATGATGGTTGTACCTGAGGCTTCCTCCTGGAGTGAAGATCCTACCTAAGGCTTCAGCAGGGGTGAAGAACCTACGTGAGGCTCGACACTGGGGAAGCAGCTAAGGTAAGAGGCATTACCAGGAATGACGAACCTACCTAAGGCTCCACTTGGGATGGGGATCCTACCTAAGGCTTCAGCAGGGGTGAAGAACCTCCTTAAGGCTTAATAAGGCACTCGTCCCAACCAGCTGAACCACATCATTACCAGAGTAATTCTACATTACCTGTGGAGCTGCCTACAATAGCCGTACTCCTATACAAACTTGTCTTTATTATCTTTGATTCACTAGTTGATGTCTTGTAAAGTACAGTCCTCAGTAGCCAACCTCAACCTTCATTCTCACCTACAGTAACGCTGAATCAATCAGCCTCTGTACATCTCGACCCTCTTCCGTCTGCCCCTCACACACCAGCCCTGTACTGTACTGTAGTGTACTCCCTCCCTCGCTACACGGCTGCGTACATTCTCCCCTCCCCTTCTTCCCACTTAGTCTCCTTCCATTGAAGTCTATCTCGCCCTCATCACTTTTCCCAAACACTTCCTAGAATTCATTCTCGTTACTCGCGATGGTGGCGCCCTCAGTCAACCAGCCCATCATCACTGAAAAACATCTTTCTTTCCTATTTTCTGTTTTCTCTCTCTCTCTCTCTCTCTCTCTCTCTCTCTCTCTCTCTCTCTCTCTCTCTCTCTCTCTCTCTCTCTCCACCTGTTCCAGTGATGTTCCCGTTTTTCTTAGTCCTCTCTATGTTATCTTCCTCGTCTCATTCTTGGCTCCTGATATTCATTCACTTAAGCTTTCGTTAGTCTGTCTTCCTCATTCCTCTGTGTTGCCCGCCTCATCTAAGTCGATTATTCTGCAGGATTTTCATCACTGGTCCTACGCTTAGTTCCTCTGGTACTCTGTCTGATCGGATGACTTCATATAGCACCCTCAGTAGACCCTTATTTCTGTACTTCCTGTACTCTGCTCTCTGGCTTTGTTGTCAACCCTCCCATGTGCCCCGTCCACATGGTAAGACGTCATGGCTGCGTTAGGACATTCACTGTTTGAGGTAAGGTTCTGTACTTAAGGAGTGGATGAAGTATATTGATTACGGCACTGTACTTTCTCATTATGTTCACTGAATTACACTCCATTTCGTCCTCATCGGGAAAATTAACTTTCACATAATCACAATTAATTATTTCTTTCGTGTTCAAGTTCCCAGTTCTCAAATGGATAAAAGTTGCTATGTGCTCAAGTAACTTGAGGAAAACCTGGTGAACTAAATTACCGTAAGAGATGAGGGCACGTGAGGCTACAGCTATAACAAATGAACAGTAGGGGCTTTTGGAGGAACATGGATGTATAGGACAGATGCTCATCAAATTCATGACAGATAAACGAGTTCATGATAGATCTTCTCTAGGTGTATGCTCATCATATTTACAAGGTAACTCTGACTGATCTGTATATGAACAGGGTGAATAATGGCACAGAGAGGGTGTGGCTCCGTCCACAGTAGGTACGGCCTCGCCCAAAGTGAGTGTAGCTCCGCCTTCTGTGAGTACGGACCCAGTGAGTGGATATGGCCCGTCAGGTTGTCGCTCGCCAAGTGTGGGTGTGTAGCAGCTGTACTCCTGTGTCTTCTAGAATATTTCCATACTGTGTCTTCCTCTTCTACATCAGTTAAAGAAGTCTTGCTCAGTCCTTCTCTCAGTCCACTTCATACCTTTACACACACAATGTACACCACAAATTCTAACATAAGAGTGCTGTATACTGCTTAATACTCAGGTGTTACGAGTCGGTCTCCATGTGTCTTCCTATGATGTGTGTTTAAGGGTTCAAGTTTTCCTTCACTCATGCTCGAATTTAGGGTCGATTTTTTTTTTTGTATTTGATCATTTCCGTGTAAACGTTACAGTCAGCAGTTTTCCCGCGGAGATCTAAGCGTAAAGATTTCTATTTCAGGGTTACTGAACAAGAACACCCTTGGCCCTGGTGACGTCTGTTACACGTTGGCGGAAATAGTTTTTCTTCACTCTTTCTACCAACCTGATCCTTCCATTGTCTTCGTCTGAGAGAGGATGTAAGGTATTATTATGTTTCCCTGTAACTAAGACGGTCCAGAACGTAAACCTTACCAGATTTCTGCCTAGCTACCTTCGTTCCTACTTCATTTTTGTCTAAAGGTGATCTGGTTCTCCTTTGTAGAGGACTGTACAAGAATATTGTTGTTAGACATATGTCATCAGTTGTTGGTTCTACATCAGTCACATCGGGACCGTACCAGCAGATATCAAACATGACCTGAACCAGCCCGGAAAACTGTAAGTCATGAGAAGAAACTGAATCTGTTGTTATCTGCTGTTTCCATCTTCCCCACTGCGGCGGAAGAGAAGCAGTCAGCTGACACAAGCCATGATCATCCTGCACTCCTACTTTTCTAGATTGCCACACCTCACTGTCAACCAGTGTTAGACTGTCACACCTCACTATCCGTTATACTACACTGTCACACCTCACTATCCGTCACATTACACTGTCACACCTCACTATCCGTCACATTACACTGTCACACCTCACTATCCGTCACATTACACTGTCACACCTCACTATCCGTCACACTGCACTGTCACACCTCACTATCCGTCACATTACACTGTCACACCTCACTATCCGTCACACTACACTGTCACACCTCACTATCCGTCACACTGCACTACCACACAATGTGTTCCTCACACCATCCATCGCCTCTCCTTCACCCATTGTTCCACCATATTCTCCCTCTCTGACCCTCCTTGGCCTCTCCCTTACCCTTCCTTACCTCCCACTCTCCCTACATGGTTTTCCCCTGCCTCTCACCTCTCCCCTAACCTCCCTTGCCTCTCACTCTCCCTTCATGACCTGCCTAAGCACATCTCTCCCTTCCCCTCCCTGACCTCTCACTCTCCCTCCATGACCTTCCCCAGCCTCTCACCTCTCCCCTTCCCTCCCTGACCTCTCACTCTCCCGCTGTGCCACATAATGCAAGTTCAGGGAAGGCTGGAGCTGCGACGCCTTTGTTTCTCTTCTGAGAATATGAAAGGTGAAGACCTGCGCGGCCCCACCACACTGTGGCAGACACCACACCACGACCACTACACTGTGTTAGACACCACACCATGACCTCCACCGCCACTACACTACATTGTGGCAGGCACCATCACCATCACCACGCTATGGCAGACACCACACCACAACACCACCACACTGTGGCAGACACCACCACCACCACACTGTGGCAGACACCACCACCACCACACTGTGGCAGACACCACCACCACCACACTGTGACAGACACCACCACCACCACACTGTGGCAGACACCACCACCACCACACTGTGGCAGACACCACCACCACCACACTATGGCAGACACCACCACCACCACACTGTGACAGACACCACCACCACCACACTGTGACAGACACCACCACCACCACACTGTGACAGACACCACCACCACCACACTGTGGCAGACACCACCACCACCACACTGTGGCAGACACCACCACCACCACACTGTGGCAGACACCACCACCACCACACTATGGCAGACACCACCACCACCACACTATGACAGACACCACCACCACCACACTGTGGCAGACACCACCACCACCACACTGTGGCAGACACCACCACCACCACACTGTGGCAGACACACCATCTTCACTCACTCCCCAAATTTTTCCCTAACTTCCTGCTGTCAGCATCTTCCCGTCCGTCCTGCCCTCTACTTGGTCCTTCATCTACCCACCATCTTGTTTCCTGTCTATTTAGATAGCTATTATATCTACTCTCTTACAGCAGCCCAACTGACTGCTGTGGCTGACACTGGTAACACTAGGGCTGACGCTGTAGCTGACACTGGTGACACTAAGGCTGACGCTGTGGCTGACACTGGTGACACTAGGGCTGACGCTGTGGCTGACACTGGAGACACTAGGACCGATACGGTGCTTCACCTCAGCACCCTCATACATGACCCTCCACTCTTGATGCTATTCTTGTCCTCAATCCTTGATCTTCCCTCTAGGTCTCCCTCTCAATACTCCACCTCCCTCCATCCTCCTTACGACTCCAAATTCTCCACTTACCGTCCTCCATCTCTCCTCACTACTCCATCAACACATATCTTCCTCCCTCCCTCCATATCAACTCGCCTCCACCTAAGGTCTCTCTTCCCTCCTCACTACCCCATTGAGTGTCCGGGGTCCTCCCTCCCACTTGTCACTGTCTCTCCAACACAACAGTTGGATCAGCGTCTTCCATTCACACCAGCCCTCCTCCTCCTCCAACGTCTTTACCACCGCTTCTCTAAACACCTTACCTCCACCTACTTCCCCATCAAAGCTTCCAACTACACTACCAGCTTTCCTCACCTCACACTCCACTACCAGTTTTCCTCACCTCACACTTCACTACCAGTTTTCCTCACCTCACACTTCACTACCAGTTTTCCCCACCTCACACTTCACTACCAGCTTTCCTCACTTACAGTTCCAATTTCTATTACCATCACTATCCATAGATCACCAAAGTTCCCTTCTCCGCCATTAAAATCGTCAAAATCAATTTCCAGGTAACAAAGGCACCTGAACCAGAGAACATGGACGCAATTTTCATTCTCCCCCCAACTCAGCTCCGCCTGGTCTTCCTCCCTATCCATCACACAGCAGGGGATACTGGAAGAAGCGAGAAAAGGGTACGCAAAATGATCCTTGGTCCCTCCTATACCACCTACATACTGGTCCTCCTAACTCTTCTTAAACATCATCACCAGGACCTCAGCCAGGAGGCCGGGAAGGAGCTACTGCACCAGCCTCGCCACCTGATATGATCCTTTATCCCGAAGTTGCAGTTCAGCACCAAAACCACATGGAGCCCATCCAAGCTGGCACAGACCACCCCTGGAACAGCCCCACCCCACTGTGACCATCATCAACAACAGTTGGTCTGTATGGCAAACCATTTTGTATTTGTGTAGAGGAATGTCTTTTAAAATCCCGTTTACTGATTTGTACGTTTCACCTGCTGTTTTCGGATTTTGTGCCAGTATACTGAATACTTCAATAACTACTTTAGTAAACATTATCCACACACACGCACACACACACACACACACACACACACACACACACACACACACGATCAATGACACTGGTGCTTTAGTTTTCCTGGAAGTCTCGCTTATAAATCATCAGTTCCATTTCCAGATCTTCCAGGTATCAATGCGTCAGTGGATCAGTGAGTATCTATGAGAGTGCAGATGGGTATACATCCTAGTGGTAGTGGATCAGTGAGTATCCAAGCGGTGGTGGATGACCAGCGAGGATGGTCATGTAAACAAGACAGCGACAGTTTCCCAGTGATCATGGATTCTTACGTTGACTTTTCTATCACTATCACATGATCATTATTATATAAATCATTCATCATTATCATGACCATCATTTTCACTACCTCGGACAATGAGGATCATAGCTGCACATTAGCCTCAAAGGTCCTCACCCCACAAATTGATAACAAAATATATTATCAAAAATATATATCAACAAATAAACGAAAACATATCAGTGATAATTTTTAGTAAAACTAACAATACCAGAATCCATATAATCAAGATGCTCACACTACAAGATGCCTTCTGATTAGAATGAGCCTCAGTCCAGGATCCTGCTGGATCCAGGGCCCCTGAGAGGAGTTTTATCAGGGGGTACAAAGTTTCTTTTGGGTCCCCTTCCCTTCTCCATTAGTAATCCTGTTTTTATCCACTACGGTTTTATGTCATAACGTGCAAAGTCAAAAAGGGTAAGGAAGATTAGAGAGGGGTGGAATGGAGCGCTCTGTTGATTTTTATTTGAGATTCCAGTAAATTCACGGGCCCGGGTACGATGCACCCCCTACACCCCCCTCTCTCAGAGGCCCTGGCTGGATCAGGTGGTGGACTAGGTAGATAGAGAAGGTAGAGAGGTCTGACACGCTTTATATATGGTCTCACTTCGATATATACACTACACACACCGTTATACACTGCATGTCTGGTGCTACACCCCTGAACATCCGGAGTAACAACCCTGAACAACTGTTGTCAACCCCTGATGCATGTTGACAACCTAAGATAACACTTCGCTGTGGACGTGTCATCCTAGGCTGAAAAGCAGCTGGTGGCGGTTGGAGAGGCCCTACCGTAAGCCCTCACCGTTACGGGCACCGGTGTCAGGCGTGGGATGATAATAACTGAACCTGTAACACCACCAGACCAGCTGAAGTCTAGAAGTCTGTCACATTTCTAACATGACATTATGACCATTGAGAACGATAGGACGACCCTTTAAGATGACCCTCGATCATGATGAGACGACCAGCAGCAGCACGGTACAGACCTTAACACGACGGTACACTTCTTTTGGTTTCGCTTTTTCCCTTTCTATCTTTTCCTTCCCCATATATATGTCCCTAAACCACCTACCTTTCCCATACGATTCTCCCACAACCTCAACATCTTATCTCTGTAATCTTAAGATTCATCCAAACGCCGCAGTCCGGATTCATCCTTTGTATTCCTAATAACGCAGCGCCTCGATGTTCCTAATCTCCTTACTGATTAATGAATTGATGTAGTGAGCAAGGCGGGAAGACCCCAAGCGAGGATGAAGCTCTTCCCAAACGGGATCACTCGCTACTGCAACCACACAGGACGCTGTGGGACTCTCATAATACCAGCAGGATAGCAACCATCACCTGCCGAACATTTCTCTCACGAACCCTTTCCTCTACCGGGCATTTCTCTAAAAAAAAAATATCCTTCCTTCGCCGAACATTTCCACAACTACAACCGTCAGAGACCTCAAGGGTAACACGTAATACATTCGTCAACATCGGAAGAATGAGACTGTAAACAAGTAATGATAAGGAGAAGCCATTACTACCGCTGATAGTGTAGCCATAAGGGTGAGGTGGCGAGGGACACCGCAGGACGGAATAGGCTGTGATGACGACAGCTTTACGTCTTTCAAATTTCTTAATTCTCCAATCCGCCAATCGACCTTCAGAACCACAGGACAAATAACTTCACCGACAACATGCTCGTCAACACCACTACTTAATCTTCGCTCACAACCACCAACTCTCCTCAACTAGAAGCACTGCATCACTACCATCGTCTTCAAAACAGCCATCGTTATTTGTAGGCAGGTGCGCTCGAGCGCGTATAGACAAATTCGCAGTTGCACATTCCCATCCCAAACCGCTCGACCACACACCACCATCACCAACAAACCTCTCCCAGCGTCACCAACACTTCATCAAAGCTTTCAATATCTCGTTCAAGTATTTTCTCTATTGGTCTTGTTACACCGACCACTGGGGTACGATAGATGAGCTTAGTGTTCCATAAATTTGTGGTTATCAATACCAGGAGCTCTAGCACTCCAACCCTGAGTACTCCAACAGCTTGTGCTTGGCCCCAATCTAAACTTATCGACCTAAACTGACATGTAATTATAAGCATAACGTTACCACGAAAACGACGTTACCACCTAAGGGTATGATTGTTTGGATCTTCAACTCGACTCTTAGGCATTTAGTCAAAAGTCAGGCCATCATACTCAAGGATCATATGAACCTGCTGAATCTCGTACCTTCATGTAGCTCAATAGATCGATGATAAAGATTCTGAACACTTATGAGAAACGACGATGGAAAAAAAAATCAGTGAAATTCGTTTTTTTGTTTTCTTCAGGTGTGTGGCAGATGTTTACAGTATAGTAAGACTTGTTTTGGTGAGTGCGTTGTACGGAAGATGTTTATGGCATCGGCTGAGACCATGTAATAAACATAACAATGAACACAACCGTGACTATGATAAGAGAATGACAAGAACTACGTACACATCGCAGCGGCTCGTAGGTGTAGCCCACTGTAATAATCACTTTTTACGGTGTGTTATCGTAGTACTCATACATCAAAGGTTCCCTGGACAATGAGACGTAACAATAGGTCACTCACCCAGGCCAGAAGGTCAGTCAGTCGTCGTAGCGACACTATCAACAACTGTGCGGGTCGAGAAGCTCCCCACAAGTGAGACACTCGGAACAATGTAATTCACGAGTCTTCTTACACTTTACGGGGCTGCTATTTTGCCGATTATTGGCGGGAAGAAAAGTTAGATCCTAAAAGCGGGAGATTTTAGTAGAATGGATCGTGCGACCATCTTCGGGTAAATTCAAGGGAGATCTTTCCAGTACAAGACAAAATGATGTACAAGACAAAATGTCAAGAGTGACACCAAGATCCATTTTTTTATAGCATGTATTACAGATGATACGTATAGTTACAGGTTGAGCTATCAAGTAAATCGCATCTGTAGATATACCTACAAGTAAGTTGAGACGCATATGCAGCAGGGAGAAATCACCCAGAAATGACAATGTCGATACAGACCACAGAACTATACCACAACAATCGGTACGCTTCAGGCCAATACATATCATCCAGTGTTGCCAGCTTATATCTGGAAAAGTCGCTAGATTCATGTCCCCAAAAAACTAAACGTCACTAAAAATATGAAATAGCATACATAGTGAGTCATAAGCTACATGGCATTTACATTTAAGTAATCAGTAAATACAAACACTATGAGTACAAGTATGAATCTTAATCTTAATAGATATTACTGAAGATCAAATGTCCGACTTCGAATGCGACGAAGTTAGCTTTGTAAGCGCTGAGTGGTCACAATGCGGGAGACTATGTCCCTTAGCGGGAGAACTCAGCTGACCGCTTGAGTCTCCGGTCCGATGCGTCTTCAATCTTGGCATGTCGGCGCTGTGGGTCAATCAGCATTTTACTGATTGATAATTTTCTATTTTCACTTTATTGCTAAAGTCATCGACTTTTCATACAGATAAAAAGTTTTAGCAAATATTCAGATTCATACAAATATCACTTCCGAGGGTGAGAGGGTTAGGGAAAATGATTTGGTAACAGAGAAGAGGTAGTAAAAGCTTTGCGGAAGATTAAAGCCGGCACGCCAGCAGGTTTGGGTGGTATTGCAGTGGAATTTATTAAAAAAGGGGGTGACTGTATTGTTGACTGGTTGGTGAGGTTATTTAATGTATGTATGATTCATGGTGAGGTGCCTGAGGATTGGCGGAATGCTTGCTTAGTGCAATTGTACAAAGGCAAAGGGGATAAGAGTGAGTGCTCAAATTACAGAGGTATAAGTTTGTTGAGTATTCCTGGTAAATTATATGGGAGGGTATTGATTGAGAGGGTGAAGGCATGTACAGAGCATCAGATTGGGGAAGAGCAGTGTGGTTTCAGAAGTGGTAGAGGATGTGTGGATCAGGTGTTTGCTTTGAGGAATGTATGTGAGAAATACTTAGAAAAGCAAATGGATTTGTATGTAGCATTTATGGATCTGGAGAAGGCATATGACAGAGTTGATTGAGATGCTCTGTGGAAGGTACTAAGAATATATGGTGTGGGAGGCAAGTTGTTAGAAGCAGTGAAAAGTTTTTATCGAGGATGTAAGGCATGTGTACGTGTAGGAAGAGAGGAAAGTGATTGGTTCTCAGTGAATGTAGGTTTGAGGCAGGGGTGCGTGATGTCTCCATGGTTGTTTAATTTGTTTATGGATGGGGTTGTTAGGGAGGTGAATGCAAGAGTTTTGGAAAGAGGGGCAAGTATGAAGTCCCAGGCAAACTTTAAGTCGTTGAGAGGACCGCCACTAACTTAGTCACGGGTTGGTTGATAATCTGATAGTGAGTGATATAACTTTTTTTTAATCAAACTTGTTTGTAGCAATCATGCCTTAAGATGGGGGAGAAGGAGCGATACACACGTAGCTCCTAAATGTTATAGAAAGAAACTTGTAGGGCGTGGGAGCTGAAAGGTCTGGAAATCCTCAACTACCCTATCATTGCTTTCCAAAAGAAATTCTAAAAGCTGCCAAGCAAGTATCATTCCCCAATGGCTCAGGTGAGAAATAACGAACTGATAGAAAAGAAGAGAAAGCAGGAAAAGAATACATATGGAAGAAATGAAAAAAGTTTATAGGAGCACAACTGTTGGGCGTCAACAGCAGAAAAAAACATTTCAAAAACGAAAATGATTACTGACAGTATTGAAAAAAAATATTTCATACAATTCATCCAGATAATCCTCTACATTCTGACAGTACTGCTGGCATGAAAACTAGTTTTTCAATAATTATCAGCGTAAACATGCAAGAATGGTATTCGAATGTCAACCAGATGATTATCTTTTTTTGGTCAACCATCACTTCAAATGATTTTGTGGAACTAAATATTGTGACAGCATTCTGGGAAGCCACTTGCAACGTAACCATTATATTCAAGAAGTATATCATACAGCAATTATGAATATAAAAATGTCACCCGTACCTGGTTGATTCCGGGAAAACGAGCTAGTTTGTAGATGCCCCAAATGACCAGCTACAAGCTTTGAATACCAACAGTCACCCATCCGGCCAGCCGACCGGCCCACCTCACCTGCTGATGCTGCTTCTCCACCATCACTCTATCAACGGAGTTTTTTTTACTTCAACCAAAACTGAATAAGATAAAAACGATAATCTAAAGAATTTCACGTAAAAAAAAATAATCGACGATAAGTAACTATTAATGGTTAATGGTAACAATCTACAAAACTGCTTAATAACAGTAGCAACACGGATATCAATACTGATACTACTGAGAAATACTAAAAAGGACCAAGAGAAAGAACAGGAAGTCTTAAAGAATAGCTTAACATGGCGGCCAGCGCAGCGGATGACGGGTGCGGAAGTTTTCATTTAGCTCGACCTCCAGACTTGCCACAGATGGAGATATAGATACCATGTGACAGCACCTTCAAATGAGGCTGACCATTGCGGCACTCGGGTGCGACGGATTCCACGCCTGCCCTCCAGCCTTGCATGGCACTTCATGCACAAATGAGTACTTTCATGTTTTTGCGCGTTAATATAAGCAGCGACGGTTCCAATTTCATTAATTTATGTAAACAGTTTTATGTTCCCGTATGTATGATTATATCATTAACAACAGAATATGTCACAGACGTTGAAATACTTTCATAGGGATGAAAATACATGTAAGAGAAATCCCTTACTTGAATTACGGAACTGGCAAAACTCGAATCAAACTATATCTCATCTTGAGATAGGACTGCATCACATGCTCGAGGAACTGTCTGAGAGAGAGAGAGAGAGAGAGAGAGAGAGAGAGAGAGAGAGAGAGAGAGAGAGAGAGAGAGAGAGAGAGCGTGTGTACCAATAGGTTAATCTCGGGCAGCGAGCGGTGACCAGACTAAACTGTTGGTGTTCCTGGAAGTGTGTTTGGGGGAGAGGTAGGAGGGTCCTCCGGAGGGGAGAGTTAAGTAATGAATCCTTGGAGTCTGCTGGCTCTCACTGCCCCAGCTGGTCCTCCAGGAACCCACCTAACATCAGGGTATCCAGTAGTTAAGGCAAGAAAAAGATAAACAAAGAAAATTTCGGAACTAACAAAAGCCACGACTATATTCCATATAAATGAAAAAAGAAATCAGTTTCTACTTATAGTTCGTGCCTGAACCCAACCCCGTCTGCCAGAATTATAGCTAACTGAAACTATCGCTCGCTCATTGGTTCATCTCTTCCTGTTTTATGGATATGAATAGAAACATTTGCATGAAACTGAAAGATTACTGATTCATCCGTCTAAAAAAAGGAATCACTCCCATGTGTCTTTGCTACTACAGGAAAATATAATGATAGGAAATATTTCTTGTAGTTTAGATTAAACATTTTTGTACGAGTGCTGGGCTGCAGTTTTCAGATTTTGACCAGACGGCCATACAACAGCCGGAAAATAAGGCAACTAACCTTTCCTAACGATAAGCGAACTTATCCAAATGTTCTTATGCCAAGCGGTCTTCACCAAACCTCCTTACCTCTCAATACAGGTATTACTCAAAAAAGGTGCAGATAAGGGGGATGCAACTCAATCCTCGGTCTTTCACACACCAGCTGTCATCAGCACGTAACACACTGGTCCTCCATATTTTTCCAACCATCATCTAGACCTCATCCAACTGTTCGCAAGAGGTTACTGCACAATCCTCGCCGTATACAAGACCCTTCGTCCTTGAGCTGCAGTTCGGCGCCATTATATCAAGCCTAATCGAGTTCGTACAGACGGAGCACTACTACAAGGACAACCTCTTTCAATCAGCTATCATCAGTAATCAGCAGGCTCTACCGCAGTATTTGTGTGAAGAGTTCTCTGTTTGACCCCAATTTTTTAATACTCACCGTATATATAGCGTGCATTTTCTTTCTGCATATTCAGCCTTTGGCTGACGTTAACTCAAGTTATCATTATTATTGTTGTTATTATCATTATCATTATCATAATTATTATTATTATCATTATTATTATCAAATCAATTTTTCTTTTTTTTTTACATCTACCCTAACCATATGCAACCCTGTTTATTTTAGGAGAAATAGTTAACGGTCATATATTAATATTATACGGGAAATAGTTCCATCACACGCAGAGCGAAGGGCCTCAGTATGAGTTTTAGCTGGAAACTTGAGCAGACTCTGCCTCTTCAGTCAAGGCAGTAACTTGTCGCTATTCTCCTCTTCTGAAAATAAAAAGGCAATATTTTTCGCTTATCATCACACTTTTCATTATCCAAAATGTCTGTCTGTTATCTTGGTAATGTTTCTTCCGTCATCGTGTGAATTTCTCTTACCATGGCAGTGTTCCATCAGTTACAATAGCACTTTCATCAGTTATTACATATTTCATGAGGTACCACGGTAAATTCCTCAGTTACCACGGAAGTTTCATATCATCAGTAGTTGTAACAGTTGCCGAGGCATCTCATCGCTTACCACAACAGTTTCATGTTAACGAGGCAGTTTCATAATTTACTTCGTACGTTCCATCAGTTACCTTAGTAAGCAACGTTTCATCAGTTACCATTGCAGTTTCGAAAGGTAACGCGGTAGGTTCATGTTTCCACAAGTTTTGTAACTTATCAGTTACCATTATCATGAGTCATCCCATTAGTTTTATCAGTTAACATGGGTTTCTTCATTTACGAGAAGTTTCATCAATCATTTTGGTAGTATCATCAGTTATCACGGAATTTCATCAGTTATCAAAGCAGTTTCATTACCTACTAAAACAATGCTTTACCCAAGATGTCAGAATTTCATTCTTTTTTCTTGGGAGTTTCACCAGTGATAATGTTTCGTTATAAAAATTTATCATATCTGTCATGCCACTCATATCATTTTTCATGCCTTTCAGGTCATTTGTCATACCTTTAACAAATTATATTTCGTTAACTTTTTTTCTCTTGTTAGTCATGAGACAAGTCTTTTCTCGACTATAATGTCAAATTCCATCCTCAAGACAGACATGGTCACCTTAAAGAGAATAATACCAACTACCGTACTATGATGACACACAGGGATGTATGTCGTAGGCTGTGACTAAGAGTGGTGGGAGTAGGGGGTTAGAAATCCTCCCTTTCTGTATTACTTTCCAAAAGAAGTAACAGAAAAGAGCCAAAAAAAAAAAGATTTTTCCCTATAAGGCTGTCATCTGCTCTTCACGCTACCTCGTGCACACAGGAAATGGCGAATATGTTAAAGTAAAAAAAAAAAAAAAAAAAAAAAAAGCTGCACACCATCTAAACTTGCCATTCACATCATTCACCGTTATTGATCTACTTCAAACATAAGTGAACAATCCTTTTTAATAACAATCATCCTTGTAATGCTACTTTTCTTAATGTTAAAAGAATTACCCACATTCTTCACTTCTTGCAACAGTTTGATGAACTTCAGGACATGATCTATATCCTTAATATGTCCTCCAGTACAAATCATCGAATGTAGAATTAAATATCCCTAACCTACAAATCAGAAACATTGTATATACATATTGCTTGCAGCAAATTGACGGACTTCAAAAAGTCGTATTTTCTTGATATATCAGCCACTGGCATTTACAAATTATTGAATGCGGGAAACTTGAATATCCCGTACCAGCTCCATAAATATCCGAAAAATCTAAGGACATATCCAAGCTTATTTCATTTGATCAGTATACCCGTCAGTCACCTTCCTATGGGGAGAAACAGTCTCCATGGGACCTACAACAACAGTATACAGTTTATCGCTTGGTATACACTGAAAACCTAAAAACTAGCACTAAAACTTTCTAATAAAAAGGTCATTAATACATATTTTCTTGTTATACAATAATTTGTGATCCCATGACCTCTTAATTTGTTTATGGATGGGGTGGTCATTAAATTATACATAATCGCCATTTTCCATGTTAGCAAGGTAACATTCAAAGAACAAATAACAAAGCCTTAAAGGGAACACTCCAAACCTGGCCATCTTCTCTGCTCCTGCTTTTCAAAAAGTAAAACTTGAGGGAAGGATTTCCAGCCCCTAGCTCCCAGTCCTTTTAGTCGCCCTCTATGACACAAAGGGAATACATGGTATTCTTTCTACCAATTCCTATTCTTTCTTCCCTATATATATATATATATCTTTTTTTTTTCTGCTTTGTCGCTGTCTCCCACATTTGCGAGGTAGCGCAAGGAAACAGACGAAAAGAAATGGCCCAACCCACCCCCATACACATGTATATACATACGTCCACACACGCAAATATACATACCTACACAGCTTTCCATGGTTTACCCCAGACGCTTCACATGCCCTGATTCAATCCACTGACAGCACGTCAACCCTGGTATACCACATCGATCCAATTCACTCTATTCCTTGCCCTCCTTTCACCCTCCTGCATGTTCAGGCCCCGATCACACAAAATCTTTTTCACTCCATCTTTCCACCTCCAATTTGGTCTCCCACTTCCTCTTGTTCCCTCCACCTCCAACACATATATCCTCTTGGTCAATCTTTCCTCACTCATTCTCTCAATGTGCCCAAACCATTTCAAAACACCCTCTTCTGCTCTCTCAACCACGCTCTTTTATTTCCACACATCTCTCTTACCCTTACGTTACTTACTCGATCAAACCACCTCACACCACACATTGTCCTCAAACATCTGATTTCCAGCACATCCACCCTCCTGCGCACAACTCTATCCATAGCCCACGCCTCGCAACCATACAACATTGTTGGAACCACTATTCCTTCAAACATACCCATTTTTGCTTTCCGAGATAATGTTCTCGACTTCCACACATTCTTCAAGGCTCCCAGGATTTTCGCCCCCTCCCCCACCCTATGATCCACTTCCGCTTCCATGGTTCCATCTGCTGCCAGATCCACTCCCAGATATCTAAAACACTTTACTTCCTCCAGTTTTGCTCCATTCAAACTTACCTCCCAATTGACTTGACCCTCAACCCTACTGTACCTAATAACCTTGCTCTTATTCACATTTACTCTTAACTTTCTTCTTTCACACATTTTACCAAACTCAGTCACCAGCTTCTGCAGTTTCTTACATGAATCAGCCACCAGCGCTGTATCATCAGCGAACAACAACTGACTAACTTCCCAAGCTCTCTCATCCACAACAGACTTCATACTTGCCCCTCTTTCCAAAACTCTTGCATTTACCTCCCTAACAACCCCATCCATTAACAAATTAAACAACCATGGAGACATCACACACCCCTGCCGCAAACCTACATTCACTGAGAACCAATCACTTTCCTCTCTTCCTACACGTACACATGCCTTACATCCTCGATAAAAACTTTTCACTACTTCTAACAACTTGCCTCCCACACCATATATTCTTAATACCTTCCACAGAGCATCTCTATCAACTCTATCATATGCCTTCTCCAGATCCATAAATGCTACATACAAATCCATTTGCTTTTCTAAGTATTTCTCACATACATTTTTCAAAGCAAACACCTGATCCACACATCCTCTACCACTTCTGAAACCACACTGCTCTCTCTCTCTCTCTCTCTATATATATATATACATATATATATATATATATATATATATATATATATATATATATATACATTATATATATAAAATTTATCTATTCTATCTTATTTTACTTTGTCGGTCTCCCGCGTTAGCGAGGTAGCGCAAGGAAACAGACGAAAGAATGGCCCAACCCACCCACATACACATGTATATACATACACGTCCACACACGCAAATATACATACCTATACATCTCAACGTATACACATATATACTCACACAGACATATACATATATACGCATGTACATAATTCATACTTGCTGCCTTTATTCATTCCCATCGCCACCCCGCCACACATGATATAACAACCCCCTCCCCCTAAATGTGTGCGAGATAGCGCTAGGAAAAGACAACAAAGGCCACATTCGTTCACTCATAGGAATATCTTGATCAAGTGCAAAATTGTGATCCTTTCCAGCATACAAATATATATATATATATATATATATATATATATATTATCCCTGGGGATAAGGGATTAAGAATACTTCCCACGTATTCCCTGCGTGTCGTAGAAGGCGACGAAAAGGGGAGGGAGCGGGGGGCTGGAAATCCTCCCCTCTCGTTTTTTTTTTTTTAATTTTCCAAAAGAAGGAACAGAGGGGGCCAGGTGAGGATATTCCAAAAAAAGGCCCAGTCCTCTGTTCGTAACGCTACCTCGCTAACGCGGGAAATGGCGAATAGTTTGAAAAAAAAAAAAAAATATATATATATATATATATATATATATATATATATATATATGTATATATATGTATGTGTGTGTGTGTGTGTATGTGCATGTGTGTGTGTGTGTGTGTGTGTGAGTATACGTATATATATATGTATATTATCCCTGGGGATAGGGGTGAAAGAATACTTCCCACGTATTCCTCGCGTGTCGTAGAAAGCGACTAGAGGGGACGGGAGCGGGGGGCCGGAAATCCTCCCCTCCTTGTATTAACTTTCTAAAATGGGAAACAGAAGAAGGAGTCACGCGGGGAGTGATCATCCTCCTCGAAGGCTCAGAGTGGGGTGCCTAAATGTGTGTGGATGCAACCAAGATGTGAAAAAAGGAGAGATAGGTAGTATGTTTGAGGAAAGGAACCTGGATGTTTTGGCTCTGAGTGAAACGAAGCTCAAGGGTAAAGGGGAAGAGTGGTTTGGAAATGTCTGGGGAGTGAAGTCAGGGGTTAGTGAGAGGACAAGAGCAAGGGAAGGAGTAGCAATACTCATGAAACAGGAGTTGTGGGAGTATGTGATAGAATGTAAGAAAGTAAATTCTCGATTAATATGGGTAAAATTGAAAGTTGATGGAGAGAGGTGGGTGATTATTGGTGCATATGCACCTGGGCATGAGAAGAAAGATCATGAGAGGCAAGTGTTTTGGGAGCAGCTAAATGGGTGTGTTAGCGGTTTTGATGCACGAGACCGGGTTATAGTGATGGGTGATTTGAATGCGAAGGTGAGTAATGTGGCAGTTGAGGGAATAATTGGTATGCATGGGGTGTTCAGTGTTGTAAATGGAAATGGTGAAGAGCTTGTAGATTTATGTGCTGAAAAAGGACTGATGATTGGGAATACCTGGTTTAAAAAGCGAGATATACATAAGTATACTTATGTAAGTAGGAGAGATGGCCAGAGAGCGTTATTGGATTACGTGTTAATTGACAGGCGTGCGAAAGAGAGACTTTTGGATGTTAATGTGCTGAGAGGTGCAACTGGAGGGATGTCTGATCATTATCTTGTGGAGGCTAAGGTGAAGATTAGTATGGGTTTTCAGAAAAGAGGAGTGAATGTTGGGGTGAAGAAGGTGGTGAGAGTAAGTGAGCTTGGGAAGGAGACCTGTGTGGGGAAGTACCAGGAGAGACTGTGTACAGAATGGAAAAAGGTGAGAACAATGGAAGTAAGGGGAGTGGGGGATGAATGGGATGTATTTAGGGAATCAGTGATGGATTGCGCAAAAGATGCTTGTGGCATGAGAAGAGTGGGAGGTGGGCTGTTTAGAAAGGGTAGTGAGTGGTGGGATGAAGAAGTAAGAGTATTAGTGAAAGAGAAGAGAGAGGCATTTGGACGATTTTTGCAGGGAAAAAATGCATTTGAGTGGGAGAAGTATAAAAGAAAGAGACAGGAGGTCAAGAGAAAGGTGCAAGAGGTGAAAAAAAGGGCAAATGAGAGTTGGGGTGAGAGACTATCAGTAAATTTTAGGGAGAATAAAAAGATGTTCTGGAAGGAGGTAAATAGGGTGCGTAAGACAAGGGAGCAAATGGGAACTTCAGTGAAGGGCGTAAATGGGGAGGTGATAACAAGTAGCGGTGATGTGAGAAGGAGATGGAATGAGTATTTTGAAGGTTTGTTGAATGTGTCTGATGACAGAGTGGCAGATATAGGGTGTTTTGGTCGAGGTGGTGTGCAAAGTGAGAGGGTTAGGGAAAATGATTTGGTAAACAGAGAAGAGGTAGTAAAAGCTTTGCGGAAGATGAAAGCCGGCAAGGCAGCAGGTTTGGATGGCATTGCAGTGGAATTTATTAAGAAAGGGGGTGACTGTATTGTTGACTGGTTGGTAAGGTTATTTAATGTATGTATGACTCATGGTGAGGTGCCTGAGGATTGGCGGAATGCGTGCATAGTGCCATTGTACAAAGGCAAAGGGGATAAGAGTGAGTGCTCAAATTACAGAGGTATAAGTTTGTTGAGTATTCCTGGTAAATTGTATGGGAGGGTATTGATTGAGAGGGTGAAGGCATGTACAGAGCATCAGATTGGGGAAGAGCAGTGCGGTTTCAGAAGTGGTAGAGGATGTGTGGATCAGGTGTTTGCTTTGAAGAATGTATGTGAGAAATACTTAGAAAAGCAAATGGATTTGTATGTAGCATTTATGGATCTGGAGAAGGCATATGATAGAGTTGATAGAGATGCTCTGTGGAAGGTATTAAGAATATATGGTGTGGGAGGCAAGTTGTTAGAAGCAGTGAAAAGTTTTTATCGAGGATGTAAGGCATGTGTACGTGTAGGAAGAGAGGAAAGTGATTGGTTCTCAGTGAATGTAGGTTTGCGGCAGGGGTGTGTGATGTCTCCATGGTTGTTTAATTTGTTTATGGATGGGGTTGTAAGGGAGGTAAATGCAAGAGTCCTGGAAAGAGGGGCAAGTATGAAGTCTGTTGGGGATGAGAGAGCTTGGGAAGTGAGTCAGTTGTTGTTCGCTGATGATACAGCGCTGGTGGCTGATTCATGTGAGAAACTGCAGAAGCTGGTGACTGAGTTTGGTAAAGTGTGTGGAAGAAGAAAGTTGAGAGTAAATGTGAATAAGAGCAAGGTTATTAGGTACAGTAGGGGTGAGGGTCAAGTCAATTGGGAGGTGAGTTTGAATGGAGAAAAACTGCAGGAAGTGAAGTGTTTTAGATATCTGGGAGTGGATCTGTCAGCGGATGGAACCATGGAAGCGGAAGTGGATCATAGGGTGGGGGAGGGGGCGAAAATTTTGGGAGCCTTGAAAAATGTGTGGAAGTCGAGAACATTATCTCGGAAAGCAAAAATGGGTATGTTTGAGGGAATAGTGGTTCCAACAATGTTGTATGGTTGCGAGGCGTGGGCTATGGATAGAGATGTGCGCAGGAGGATGGATGTGCTGGAAATGAGATGTTTGAGGACAATGTGTGGTGTGAGGTGGTTTGATCGAGTAAGTAACGTAAGGGTAAGAGAGAGGTGTGGAAATAAAAAGAGCGTGGTTGAGAGAGCAGAAGAGGGTGTTTTGAAATGGTTTGGGCACATGGAGAGAATGAGTGAGGAGAGATTGACCAAGAGGATATATGTGTCGGAGGTGGAGGGAACGAGGAGAAGAGGGAGACCAAATTGGAGGTGGAAAGATGGAGTGAAAAAGATTTTGTGTGATCGGGGCCTGAACATGCAGGAGGGTGAAAGGAGGGCAAGAAATAGAGTGAATTGGAGTCATGTGGTATACAGGGGTTGACGTGCTGTCAGTGGATTGAAGCAAGGCATGTGAAGCGTCTGGGGTAAACCATGGAAAGCTGTGTAGGTATGTATATTTGCGTGTGTGGACGTGTGTATGTACATGTGTATGGGGGGGGGGGGTTGGGCCATTTCTTTCGTCTGTTTCCTTGCGCTACCTCGCAAACGCGGGAGACAGCGACAAAGTATAAAAAAAAAAAAAAAAAAAAAAAAAAAAATATATATATATATATATATATATATATATATATATATGTATATATATATATATACGTTGTTTATGGATGGGGTGGTTAGGGAGGTGAATGCAAGAGTTTTGGAAAGAGGGGCAAGTATGAAGTCTGTTGGGGATGAGAGAGCTTGGGAAGTGAGTCAGTTGTTGTTCGCTGATGATACAGCGCTGGTGGCTGATTCATGTGAGAAACTGCAGAAGCTGGTGACTGAGTTTGGTAAAGTGTGTGAAAGAAGAAAGTTAAGAGTAAATGTGAATAAGAGCAAGGTTATTAGGTACAGTAGGGTTGAGGGTCAAGTCAATTGGGAGGTGAGTTTGAATGGAGAAAAACTGGAGGAAGTGAAGTGTTTTAGATATCTGGGAGTGGATCTGGCAGCGGATGGAACCATGGAAGCGGAAGTGGATCATAGGGTAGGGGAGGGGGCGAAAATTCTGGGAGCCTTGAAGAATGTGTGGAAGTCGAGAACATTATCTCGGAAAGCAAAAATGGGTATGTATGAAGGAATAGTGGTTCCAACAATGTTGTATGGTTGCGAGGCATGGGCTATGGATAGAGTTGTGCGCAGGAGGATGGATGTGCTGGAAATGAGATGTTTGAGGACAATGTGTGGTGTGAGGTGGTTTGATCGAGTAAGTAACGTAAGGGTAAAAGAGATGTGTGGAAATAAAAAGAGCGTGGTTGAGAGAGCAGAAGAGGGTGTTTTGAAATGGTTTGGGCACATGGAGAGAATGAGTGAGGAAAGATTGACCAAGAGGATATATGTGTCGGAGGTGGAGGGAACGAGGAGAAGAGGGAGACCAAATTGGAGGTGGAAAGATGGAGTGAAAAAGATTTTGTGTGATCGGGGCCTGAACATGCAGGAGGGTGAAAGGAGGGCAAGGAATAGAGTGAATTGGAGCGATGTGGTATACCGGGGTTGACATGCTGTCAGTGGATTGAATCAAGGCATGTGAAGCGTCTGGGGTAAACCATGGAAAGCTGTGTAGGTATGTATATTTGCGTGTGTGGACGTATGTATATACATGTGTATGGGGGTGGGTTGGGCCATTTCTTTCGTCTGTTTCCTTTCGCTACCTCGCAAACGCGGGAGACAGCGACAAAGCAAAAAAAAAAATATATATATATATATTTATCCCTGGGGATAGGGGAGAAAGAATACTTCCCACGTATTCCCTGCGTGTCGTAGAAGGCAACTAAAAGGGGAGGGAGTGGGTGGCTGGAAATCCTCCCCTCTCGTTTTTTTTTTAATTTTCCAAAAGAAGGAACAGAGAAGGGGGCCAGGTGAGGATATTCCCTCAAAGGCCCAGTCCTCTGTTCTTAATGCTATCTCGCTAACGCGGGAAATGGCGAATAGTATGAAAGAAAAGATATATATATATATATATTATACTTGATCACCATTTCCCGCGTTAGTGAGGTAGGGCCAGGAAACAAATGAAAAAAACTAGAAAAATTCATATACACATACATACATGCTCATATGGATACATATACATACATATATACAAGTACATATTCGTACTTGCTCACCTTTATCCATTCCTGGTCCCACCCAGCCCCACTAGAAACTTCATTGCAACCCCATGTCAGGGAGGTAGCACCAGGAAACATGAATAACGGCTACATCCACTCATGCTCTCTCTCAAGCTGTCATGAGTAATGCACCAAAACCACAGCTCAATAACCACATCCAGGCCCCACAGACCTTTCCATGGTTATACAGCAGTATTGAGAATAATGATTTTGGGCAATTCATCCAATACCTTGGTTTTCAAGACATAACTGAAATCAATCCCACAAGTGAAAGTATTACTAACACTTGCATGTACCATCTTAGAAAAAAAGTAGGTTCCGCAGGATAAAAATCCATTTCTCTTACCACAGTGTCTGCAAAAAGCCTTGTCCTCCCATAATTTTTTTCAAAGGCGATATTTTTTTATCTTATTTAGCTTTGTCGCTGTCTCCCGCGTTAGCGAGGTAGCGCAAGGAAACAGATGAAAGAATGGCCCAACCCACCCACATACACATGTATACACATACACGTCCACACCCACAAATATACATACCCATACATCTCAATGTATACATATATATATACACATATATACATATATACACATGTACATAATTCATAGTCTGCCTTTACTTATTCCCATCGCCACACATGGAATAACAACCCCCTTCCCCTTCATGTGTGCGAGGTAGCGCTAGGAAAAGACACCAAAGGCCCCATTCGTTCACACTCAGTCTCTAGTTGTCATGTAATAATGCACCGAAACCACTGCTCCCTTTCCACATCCAGGCCCCACAGAACTTTCCATGGTTTACCCTAGACGCTTCCCATGCCCTGGTTCAATCCATTGACAGCACGTCAACCCCGGTATACCACATCGTTCCAATTCACTCTATTCCTTGCCGCCTTTCACCCTCCTGCATGTTCAGGCCCCAATCACTCAAAATCTTTTTCACTCCATCTTTCCACCTCCAATTTGGTCTCCCACTTCTCGTTCCCTCCACCTCTGACACATATATCCTCTTGGTCAATCTTTCCTCACTCATTCTCTCCTTGTGCCCAAACCATTTCAAAACACCCTCTTCTGCTCTCTCAACCACACTCTTTTTATTTCCACACACCTCTCTTACCCTTACATTACTTACTCAATCAAACCACCTCACACCACATATTGTCCTCAAGCATCTCATTTCCAACACATCCACCCTCCTGCGCACAACTCTATCCATAGCCCACGCCTCGCAACCATACAACATTGTTGGAACCACTATCATTTCAAACATACCCATTTTTGCTTTCCAATATATGGCTAAGATTTATTGCGGGTAAAATTATATGACACTCTTGGTGTGAAATCGTACATCTGGTTGCTGAGACTAGTGTTTCTAAGTGTGAGCACCACCAACCTGCCTCAATTTCCCTTAGGCTATCTATACTCTTCTAGGATGCCATTTCATTCTGGTAATTTCTTTTCTGAGTGCTGTTTTTCTTCTCCCTGGGCTTTAAGATGGTTGGTCCTTGCCTAAAAATGAGAAAATATGGGTACACATGAGATTTATTAATGAACAAGACGCTCAGAATGCATGATCAGGCCGCTGTTTCCTAAAACACCTCATCAGTGCCTCACTTCATTCTTGATATCAAGACCCTATGGATCCAAAATATGGACCTAGAATACTTCAGGAATCTTGCCAATTTCATGCCTAAATGTCTGCAGATTGTAATCATGGCCAAAGGAGAGATGACATTACCTTAGAAAATGTATGGGGGAAGAAATCAAGGGCTTTAGTTAACACTGTAGGTAATGCCCTATGAGCATCTTTGAAACCACTTGTCTGGTGTTGGGATATGATTCACCTCCTTTAACCATCATAAAATATGAGACTGGCTGATGCTCTTTCACTGGACTCATCAACCCAACAGAAACCTAATGAGGTCTGCAGTATGCTCTTACAAAAGAGGTGAAATGGCACCAAGCCATTGTGCAGTTTCATTCACTGACTAACTGCTGGTGTTTGTGTCTTAAGTCTCTTGCTCTCAGGAATCAAGATATGTTTTTGAAAAAAAAATCAGTTAAGAAAACAATATGAAAATACATACTCTTTAAAAGGTTCTGTCTGCAGAAAGGAAAAGGGTTTTCCTTTGTCCATAATGAAATAAATTTTTCAGTTCCAGATATATAGCCTTATTAAGCTTGTGAGTATCCACAAGGAAGGACTTATAGAAAAAAAAAAAAAGGTAACTACCCTTGCTGACAGTCAACACCTAGTTTAGAATATAACCTTCTGATAATACAAGGAAAGTAAAAAATCTAAAATGGGATACTGGCAAACAAAAGGTGTCAGACAAATGCCAAAAAACATCTCCTAATCTCACTGACAGATTTGATAAAGCAGCGAAGTTAGAAACCACTAACAGGCACATAATTTTTGACAAGCTATGGAAGAAAAAGTGAAAGAAAAGTGAAGTTAAAGATGCTGATCTACTGACATAATAAAGCAATATTCATAAAATCGATAGAAAAATTACAAATGATGTGAGGATAATGGTGGCTATTGTATACAAAAACCATAAATGAAAAACAACAGGAAAATATGAAAACCTTTGTTCAAAAAAGCATGAGGATAATAAAACATACATAACATAAAGCATCAAATTTCTTATACAAATATAATCTTACAATTTTCCAGTCATTACTGAAGTTTAATTTTCTTCTTCTCCTTTACCAATATGTTCCTCTTGTTACTGTAAAGAAAAGAAAAACATAAGATGAAAATAATGAATGAACCAAAATAATTTCATTCACTTGCCACAATGAAAGTTTAGGCTGAGTTTCATATTAATGATTGTGTCTTCAGTTACAGATGTGGCATTTCTCACATTATGGTTAACTTATTATGTATGCAGCTGTAAAACTCTGATTCTTGTTATGAGCAGTTAGCAATTACTTAATACTCCTCCTATGGATATAAAAATTAACACTTTCAAGTCAGTAATTCCATCTGATAAATTCTTAAGTCAAACATACCATTCAGTTTAATATGAAAATAAGACCCGAAGCTCTTTAAAAAAAAATGATTTGCTGTCTTTACAATCTTCCCCTCAATCAATAATTGTAAAATCAATCCTTGCAAAACAAATGTACTACATATGTTACACTAAACATACCATTACCCAAAACACACAGGTAACTTTGCTTAGGCAATGCTGTGTTCTGGGTTTAGTATACTTATGCCTTACCATTACAACAGTACTATATATCTCTTTTTTCTGATCTTACTGGTAATTTTCTGTTATACATTATCTCATTTCATTATTCTGATTTTTTACTCCAAACACTCATGTGTAAAGAAATGATAAAACAGTGATTATAAAACTATATATCAGCTTAGAGAATAGGCAAAAATTTATATGAATTCAATAACCAACTGAAATTATATTTCATACAGCTGTCGACATGACACCTCCACCATATAGATTTTGCCAGATTAGTTCATCACTAAGTATCTAGCTCCTCATTTTTCCACTTTGCCTCACTTTTGGCTTTACTCTATATCGAACTTCACTCAAATACATCATTTTTAATCATTCTCTCTCTACCTGTATCTTTCAACATTTCCATCCAACTCTGACTCCTCTTCTCACTTCACACTTATCTCCATCTAGCTTCCCCACTCTTCACTCAATTCTTTATTTTTTCTAAATATACCTACACGAAAATCCATCTAAATCTTATCTTTCAACTGTTACAAGTTCTGCTGCAGAAGCATAAAGAAGTCTGTGGTGCACTACTCCAAACAACTTTGCTTTACTTGATAAATCATATTTCATTCACATTATGCCCCTTAAAGCTCTTGCAGTTTACTTACTTTTCAGAAATGTTTCTTATAATTCCACTCCATCATATTTACCTCCTCTTGCTCTTTACACTGTACATCATACATACTTTTCCAATTATCACAGCACGGTGAAACAGGCCAAATTTTCCTCAATCATACTGATTGCCGACCACTTCCATCAAGTGTCATCAAAGTCCCAGCCACAATGCTCATATAATAGGCCACAGGATTGTCCATTATATTTTGACCATCAGGTGAGTGAAGTAACATTTCTTTACTTGTAATCAAGTAAATGAATGTAAAATGAAGGAGTGTGCCTTAGCACAAACACATAAAGGAAGGAAAAAGCAGGGATACATAGAGAAAAAAAGCTAAGGTAAAGAGATGCAATAAGAAACACAAGAATGGAATAATACCACTGCTAAAAGAGCAGTGCTTCAGACCATAAGTGGTAATGCACTGAATGAATGCAAAGATAAGAACCAACACTAGGAGGGAAAGCAAGCCATTAACTTATCTCTAGTTTTGCTTCCATAAATGACTAAGCTAAACAGTCTTCCACAATGTTGCAACTTAACATTCTACTGTTACCATTAAATCATCATTTCATAACAAGAACTCCAATTCCCAATCCTTCTTAGTATCCCCAACTTCCAAATTAGTCTTAGTAATCTTGCAGCTCTATTAATATCATATCTATTATTTTATTTGCTTTGTCGCTGTCTCCTGCGTTAGCGAGATAGCGCAAGGAAACAGACGAAAGAATGGCCCAACCCACCCACATACACATGTATATACATACACGTCCACACACGCAAATATACATACCCATACATCTCAATGTATACATATATATACACACACAGACATGTACATATATACACATGTACATAATTCATACTGTCTGCCTTTATTCATTTCCATCACCACCATGCCACACATGAAATAACAACCCCCTCCCCAAGCATGTGCGCGAGATAGCGCTAGGAAATGACAACAAAGGCCACATTCGTTCACACTCAGTCTCTAGCTGTCATGTATAATATTTATCATACATAATCTCTGTTTCCCGCGAGAGTGAGGTAGTGCCAGGAAACAGACATAGAATGGCCCATCCACTCATATACACATATATATACATAAATGGTCTATGTATATATACTTTGCAACATCCATGTCTAATTTCTACACCAGTTTTTGAAGCCATTATCACTTCTACCAAATGAGCAACTTTTATAGGAAAAATTCCACATTACCATGGTAAAAATCTCCCAGTTAAATGTGGATGGTTGGATTCCCAAATTATGCACAGATGACAGGGTGTTATTTGCTATGGAATGCTTTGGTTTGGGTCAATGCCTCTGTCAAGCTATACAGGGATACAAACTTTCCTCTTTGCCTAGGTAACATATACATCACACAGACATATGTCCACAACATGTCTCCAGGGGAAGATTTCATAAACATAAATTGAAATTTTGTGTGATCGGGGCCTGAACATGCAGGAGGGTGAAAGGCGGGCAAGGAACAGAGTGAATTGGAGCGATGTGGTATACCGGGGCTGACGTGCTGTCAGTGGATTGAATCAAGGCATGTGAAGCGTCTGGGGTAAACCATGGAAAGCTGTGTAGGTATGTATATTTGCGTGTGTGGACGTATGTATATACATGTGTATGGGGGGGGTTGGGCCATTTCTTTCGTCTGTTTCCTTGCGCTACCTCGCAAACGCGGGAGACAGCGACAAAGTAAAAAAAAAAAAAAAAAAAAAAAAAAAAAAAAAAAATTGAAAGGGAATATAAAACTACCAAGCAAAATAAGTACTCCCTCCTCAATCTAGCTACAGAGAGCTTATCAATCATGCTTTGAGCCAACGAGCATCCTTCACTCTGGAGACACATTACCATACGTAGCTAATACTTACAGGTGGTAGCTTGTTTTGCTGAAGGTACCAGATCAGCTGGCTCATTAGTTAAATATATATATATATATATATATATATATATATATTGTAAAAAAAAAGCTAAGTAGTGGTGATGTGAGAAGGAGATGGAGTGAGTATTTTGAAGGTTTGTTGAATGTGTTTGATGATAGAGTGGCAGATATAGGGTGTTTTGGTCGAGGTGGTGTGCAGAGTGAGAGGGTTAGGGAAAATGATTTGGTAAACAGAGAAGAGGTAGTAAAAGCTTTGCGGAAGATGAAAGCCGACAAGGCAGCAGGTTTGGATGGTATTGCAGTGGAATTTATTAAAAAAGGGGGTGACTGTATTACTGACTGGTTGGTAAGGTTATTTAATGTATGTATGACTCATGGTGAGGTGCCTGAGGATTGGCAGAATGCGTGCATAGTGCCATTGTACAAAGGCAAAGGGGATAAGAGTGAGTGCTCAAATTACAGAGGTATAAGTTTGTTGAGTATTCCTGGTAAATTATACGGGAGGGTATTGATTGAGAGGGTGAAGGCATGTACAGAGCATCAGATTGGGGAAGAGCAGTGTGGTTTCAGAAGTGGTAGAGGATGTGTGGATCAGGTGTTTGCTTTGAAGAATGTATGTGAGAAATACTTAGAAAAGCAAATGGATTTGTATGTAGCATTTATGGATCTGGAGAAGGCATATGATAGAGTTGATAGAGATGCTCTGTGGAAGGTATTAAGAATATATGGTGTGGGAGGCAAGTTGTTAGAAGCAGTGAAAAGTTTTTATCGAGGATGTAAGGCATGTGTACGTGTAGGAAGAGAGGAAAGTGATTGGTTCTCAGTGAATGTAGGTTTGCGGCAAGGGTGTGTGATGTCTCCATGGTTGTTTAATTTGTTTACGGATGGGGTTGTTAGGGAGGTGAATGCAAGAGTTTTGGAAAGAGGGGCAAGTATGAAGTCTGTTGTGGATGAGAGAGCTTGGGAAGTGAGTCAGTTGTTGTTCGCTGATGATACAGCGCTGGTGGCTGATTCATGTGAGAAACTGCAGAAGCTGGTGACTGAGTTTGGTAAAGTGTGTGAAAGAAGAAAGTTAAGAGTAAATGTGAATAAGAGCAAGGTTATTAGGTACAGTAGGGTTAAGGGTTAAGTCAATTGGGAGGTAAGTTTGAATGGAGAAAAACTGGAGGAAGTAAAGTGTTTTAGATATCTGGGAGTGGATCTGGCAGCGGATGGAACCATGGAAGCGGAAGTGGATCATAGGGTGGGGGAGGAGGCGAAAATCCTGGGAGCCTTGAAGAATGTGTGGAAGTCGAGAACATTATCTCGGAAAGCAAAAATGGGTATGTTTGAAGGAATAGTGGTTCCTACAATGTTGTATGGTTGCGAGGCGTGGGCTATGGATAGCGTTGTGCGCAGGAGGATGGATGTGCTGGAAATGAGATGTTTGAGGACAATGTGTGGTGTGAGGTGGTTTGATCGAGTAAGTAACGTAAGGGTAAGAGAGATGTGTGGAAATAAAAAGAGCGTGGTTGAGAGAGCAGAAGAGGGTGTTTTGAAATGGTTTGGGCACATGGAGAGAATGAGTGAGGAAAGATTGACCAAGAGGATATATGTGTCGGAGGTGGAGGGAACGAGGAGAAGTGGGAGACCAAATTGGAGGTGGAAAGATGGAGTGAAAAAGATTTTGTGTGATCAGGGCCTGAACATGCAGGAGGGTGAAAGGAGGGCAAGGAATAGAGTGAACTGGATCGATGTGGTATACCGGGGTTGACATGCTGTCAGTGGATTGAATCAGGGCATGTGAAGCATCTGGGGTAAACCATGGAAAGCTGTGTAGGTATGTATATTTGCGTGTGTGGACGTATGTATATACATGTGTATGGGGGTGGGTTGGGCCATTTCTTTCGTCTGTTTCCTTGCGCTACCTCGCAAACGCGGGAGACAGCGGAAAAAAAAAAAAAACTGACAACAGGGGTGAGTGGGCTGGTATGTCTATTAAGATTTGTTTGTTGTGTGAGTTGAAGTACTCAGATGCATTCAAAAACATTTTCTTACTTGACAATGAACTGTAGAGGTGTGTGCCTTTTATTACAGAGTAAGCCTGTCTAAAAGGAGCGAAGCAATCAATAATTTGTTTTCTTGCCCATGCACTTAAGTCTCAAATTCACTAAAAGCTTATTTACACATTATACTGATGCCATCCAGTCACTGGTTATCAATCAGTCACATAAAATATATTAGGGCTTCTTAGAAGTATATACACAATCTACAAAAGAGGACCTAGCTTTTTTATTTCCATTACTGTAAATGATGCTGTACTGTTAAAACAAATGGACATTAAGCTGATTTGTGTGTGTGGCAGTTGATCTTGGGGGTTACAGATTAGATCTGGGAGAAAAATAAAACAATCAAAAAAGCTAAAATTCAACTGTGAGAAATAAAAGGATTATATCTCTTGATACTGATAACAAAGATGAGTACGCAATCTTGCACAGGATATGTATGTGATCCACCTCACTGAAACAGGAATGACGTAATGATATTTAGACACCCAAATTACTTGATACTTAAGTAATCTCTTTCTTACCTGTCTTTCACACTTTCCTGTTCTTTAGTCTTGATCCCAAACCGAGTAACATCAATAAGCTGAGTAACCTTTTCTCTGTCATATGCTTCCCTGGCTTTCATTTTCTAACACCAGAAAAGCAGTCAAGATAAAAAGCATCAGTATACACAATTCAGAACTTCAATTCTTTGTCCATATATTACATTTGCAAAGAAATATCTAACTTTAGTTATAAAGAATACTCTAATAATATAAAATCTGCAGCAAAATATATATAGTTTTGGTTACTATCTAAGATGAATCTAAAGAAATTGATACAAATTATGGGTTAGTTTGAAAATCATAAAATAAACTGAACATATTTAATCAAAAAGAAACAAAAACACGATAAAAATCACTACAAGAGGATAAGGTTAATAATTGAAAGCAAACAATTATCTAATGAGAAAAAAAAAAGACTGATGGATCTCTTACCCTACTATAGCTCTCCATTATTCTCAAGAATGAAGCAGGAAGACACTACCATGAATGTTGAAAAGGTGAAAAACAGAAAAATTATGTGATGCAAACAATCTTGAGTGGTAGTGGTAAAGCTGGCAAGGTGATAACAAGTGTGAAGGAATTCAAAGGACTATGTGAAGCAGACAGTTATGTCCTTCTCAGGAAACTGGGAGTCCTTGCCCTATGGACTTTGGGTTGGAATTTGTTCCACAAAATCAATACCTAAAGAAGCTGCATGCCTGTGTATGTTTGATCCACTCTATGCAATGATGTAATGGAAGAGGAGCTAATAATAAAAGATGGATAAAATGAAAAGAAAAAGACCTAAAATGCTGATATATAAGATAACCCTTTGGTCTTTTAGTGAAAAGTTAGCAAGACTGCAAAATGTAGTTTGAATATTGACATGGAGACAATAAAAAGGGTCATCTATCTATTCATTGTAGTAAGGATAATGAAATATGGATGAATCAAAAGAAAGACTTCTGATACGTAGAAGATCTGTAGGTGCTCCATGGGCAGTATTAGACAATCTGAAAATATGGCTAAATCAACAGAAAAACTTCTGAGGCAGATCTGTGGTGCTCCATACATAGTATCAGAAAATCTGAGTTTGTAAGTTTGAATAAGAATAGCCTTATCACATGTATGCAAATGAAACAAGAGATGTGGTTTTGAATATGAATTGTCATGAAGGCTACTAAAACTGGATCTGTGTGATTTAGACACAATAAGAAGGGGTTTCTAAAGTAAAACGAACTAGAAATAAAGAATTATAAGAAAAAAGATGGTGCCTAAATACAGACGTGTGTATGATAGTAATTCCCTTAAAACAGTGATCTACCTAAACTGGAAACGAATACACTATAAGCATGAAAATAATGATGATGTAGAATGGTGAAGTCATCCTGTTTGTATGAGTAAGAAAATGATGCCTCTAAACAGGATGAAACTTTGAAATCAGCTTTTGAGCAAACATGAATAAAATCTTATTAGGATGAAGAAAAATGCTTGGAAGATATATTTTTGTCAAATCTGGAAATAAAACAAACAACTCTTAAAAAGAAAAAATTATGGAAGTTTTTGTACAAAATGACAGTAAAATAGTGAGAGGGAAATGGCCAAAGTCTTGTAACTAACAAATAAGCAGAACAAACAGATTTGAAAAAATCTGAAAATGCACACAAACATTAAAAACAGGTCAGAGAAAAAAAAGACACTAATCAAAAAGAAAAATTCTTGTCCTTTCTAAAAATAAAGCAACATCAAACAAAACTAGAGGCAAAGAATGATAATAACATGTAAACTCTCATTAAGTCAATGCATTCAAAATAACATCAAAATGTATATTTTTTTGTGTATAATCTTTGTACTACTTATAAAACAAGTTTAATAAAAACACTTATGTGCAGGAAAATATGCAATGAAATAAATTCTGCTAATGAAGAACCTAAATGTGTTCCACTTCCTTGCAAAAAAAAAGAAACACATCATTTCACAGTTAAATCGTAAACTTTTTGTTAACATAAAAAATGACTTCAAGGGGATGATTCTACATCTTCTAAATCTATAATGGGTATTCATATACTTACCTCAGCACTCTCCTTCATACTCAGTGTAAGGTCTTCCATGACATTCTTATCCAAAGTATGGTCTTCCTTACTATTCACCATGTTTCTTGATTCAGCAATGTCCCACACTTTTCTCTGTTAAGTCATTCAATTTTAGTTTAAGCCACTATTTATTTATTTACTATATTTAGTCACTGTCTCCCACATAAGTGAGGTAGCGCAAGGAAACAAGCAAAAGAATGGCCCAACAAATCCACATACATATGTATAAACATAAATGCCCATACACGGACATATACATGCCTATATATTTCAAAATATACATGCACAGATATATATATATATATATATATATATATATATATATATATATATATATATATATATATACATTATTTTTTCTTGCTTTGTCGCTGTCTCCCGCGGTATATATATATATATTATATATATATATATATATATTTTTTTTTTTTTTTTTTTTTTTTTTATACTTTGTCGCTGTCTCCCGCGTTTGCGAGGTAGCGCAAGGAAACAGACGAAAGAAATGGCCCAACCCCCCCCCCATACACATGTACATACACACGTCCACACACGCAAATATACATACCTACACAGCTTTCCATGGTTTACCCCAGACGCTTCACATGCCTTGATTCACTCCACTGACAGCACGTCAACCCCTGTATACCACATCACTCCAATTCACTCTATTCCTTGCCCTCCTTTCACCCTCCTGCATGTTCAGGCCCCGATCACACAAAATCTTTTTCACTCCATCTTTCCACCTCCAATTTGGTCTCCCTCTTCTCCTCGTTCCCTCCACCTCCGACACATATATCCTCTTGGTCAATCTTTCCTCACTCATTCTCTCCATGTGCCCAAACCATTTCAAAACACCCTCTTCTGCTCTCTCAACCACGCTCTTTTTATTTCCACACATCTCTCCTACCCTTACGTTACTTACTCGATCAAACCACCTCACACCACACATTGTCCTCAAACATCTCATTTCCAGCACATCCATCCTCCTGCGCACAACTCTATCCATAGCCCACGCCTCGCAACCATACAACATTGTTGGAACCACTATTCCTTCAAACATACCCATTTTTGCTTTCCGAGATAATGTTCTCGACTTCCACACATTTTTCAAGGCTCCCAAAATTTTCGCCCCCTCCCCCACCCTATGATCCACTTCCGCTTCCATGGTTCCATCCACTGACAGATCCACTCCCAGATATCTATAAAACACTTCACTTCCTCCAGTTTTTCTCCATTCAAACTCACCTCCCAATTGACTTGACCCTCAACCCTACTGTACCTAATAACCTTGCTCTTATTCACATTTACTCTTAACTTTCTTCTTCCACACACTTTACCAAACTCAGTCACCAGCTTCTGCAGTTTCTCACATGAATCAGCCACCAGCGCTGTATCATCAGCGAACAACTGACTCACTTCCCAAGCTCTCTCATCCACAACAGACTTCATACTTGCCCCTCTTTCCAAAACTCTTGCATTCACCTCCCTAACAACCCCATCCATAAACAAATTAAACAACCATGGAGACATCACACACCCCTGCCGCAAACCTACATTCACTGAGAACCAATCACTTTCCTCTCTTCCTACACATACACATGCCTTACATCCTCGATAAAAACTTTTCACTGCTTCTAACAACTTGCCTCCCACACCATATATTCTTAGTACTTTCCACAGAGCATCTCTATCAACTCTATCATATGCCTTCTCCAGATCCATAAATGTTACATACAAATCCATTTGCTTTTCTAAGTATTTCTCACATACATTCCTCAAAGCAAACACCTGATCCACACTTCCTCTACCACTTCTGAAACTACACTGCTCTTCCCCAATCTGATGCGCTGTACATGCCTTCACCCTCACAATCAATACCCTCCCATATAATTTACCAGGAATACTCAACAAACTTATAACTCTGTAATTTGAGCACTCACTCTTATCCCCTTTGCCTTTGTACAATGGCACTATGCAACCATTCCACCAATCCTCAGGCACCTCACCATGAGTCATACATACATTAAATAACCTTACCAACCAGTCAACAATACAGTCATCCCCTTTTTTAATAAATTCCACTGCAATACCATCCAAACCTGCTGCCTTGCTGGCTTTCATCTTCCGCAAAGCTTTTACTACCTCCTCTCTGTTTACCAAATCATTTTCCCTAACCCTCTCACTTTGCACACCACCTCGACCAAAACACCCTATATCTGCCACTCTATCATCAAACACATTCAACAAACCTTCAAAATACTCACTCCATCTCCTTCTCACATCACCACTACTTGTTATCACCTCCCCATTTGCGCCCTTCACTGAAGTTCCCATTTGCTCCCTTGTCTTACGCACTTTATTTACCTCCTTCCAGAACATCTTTTTATTCTCCCTAAAATTTAATGATACTCTCTCACCCCAACTCTCATTTGCCCTCTTTTTCACCTCTTGCACCTTTCTCTTGACCTCCTGTCTCTTTCTGTTATACATCTCCCACTCAATTGCATTTTTTCCCTGCAAAAATCGTCCAAATGCCTCTCTCTTCTCTTTCACTAATAATCTTACTTCTTCATCTCACCACTCACTACCCTTTCTAATCAACCCACCTCCCACTCGTCTCATGCCACAAGCATCTTTTGCGCAATCCATCACTGATTCTCTAGATACATCCCATTCCTCCCCCACTCCCCTTACTTCCATTGTTCTCACCTTTTTCCATTCTGTACTCAATCTCTCCTGGTACTTCCTCACACAAGTCTCCTTCCCAAGCTCACTTACTCTCACCACCCTCTTCACCCCAACATTCACTCTTCTTTTCTGAAAACCCATACAAATCTTCACCTTAGCCTCCACAAGATAATGATCAGACATCCCTCCAGTTGCACCTCTCAGCACATTAACATCCAAAAGTCTCTCTTTCGCGCGCCTGTCAATTAACATGTAATCCAATAACGCTCTCTGGCCATCTCTCCTACTTACATACGTATACTTATGTATATATCGCTTTTTAAACCAGGTATTCCCAATCACCAGTCCTTTTTCAGCACATAAATCTACAAGCTCTTCACCATTTCCATTTACAACACTGAACACCCCATGTATACCAATTATTCCCTCAACTGCCACATTACTCACCTGACAACAAACATTAGTATAAGAGAATATTCTAAATCCAATTTTTGACATCTGAGATTAAATTCACATTGCTCTTATAGATGCAGACCTGAAAATTGCTAAAATGTCATAGTAATGTGTTAATATGATAATGTTAAGTTACTAAAATATTGGCAATAAGATTCTCTCAATTGTAGCTCTTCTGCTGCTCTTGACATCTTTAAAGGTTACATGTTTAATATTCCATCAAAAATACAATCATAAATCTGACTAAAGGTAAAGAAAATCACTGATGGCAAAATACTTACATACACAAATGATTATCATAAGTCTAACAATAATCAACCTTTATCTAAAAAATGAATATTCTTTAGGTTTGCACCTTGAATTACTGCATTTATGTTTGTTAGAATAGCATCATTATATCCCTTTGCTTACCAGTCCAGTCTATATATTCTATCTATATTTCTGATGCCAGTTCCAAACTGGAACTCCCTCAAGGGGGTGGCCATGGCAATAGTCTCCAAAACTAGTGAACTTCAGTGCTGCTTCTCAACCTTTAATGCCTCACCCTTAACAGGCCACATGTAGAGGGCAATTCTAGTGCAGTATTTGCAAAGGCTCCTAGCTAATGTTCCTAATGACTACTTCTACCTCATGCTCCTTTATAATGTTCCTACCCACTACTTGTACCTAATGCTCCTGCCTAAGTATTCCTACCTTCCACTACTATCTACTGTTCCTACCATTTTGCCAAAAGGCACATAATGCTCACTGCAGGAAAATCTAGTTATAAGTAATGAGTTGTGTGAGTTACGTGTTGTCAAGTGTTTTGTCTGACAAGGGAAGACTGTATGTCTGTGGACAGAATACCTGTAGTCCATGTGTGGGTGAGGGAAAAAGAAAAGACAGCTACCTGAATAAGAGGAGTGCAACGTGACAACCACTGATGCGATGGCTCACTATGCGGATGTCACTAACCCTCAGTACAATGGTGTCCCTCAGAATATTTGCTACACATCATGAAATGTAATTCATGTTGAGCTTCTTACAATAACTCCTTACCTTCAACTGGTGATTTAATGCTTTTGCCAGCACTTAACTTCTTTCCTCACCATGACCTTTTCTATTTGCCCAAATGAATAATCAATTACTTAGCATATACTTTTAAGAATACACACAGGCAATTACTTTTCCATTCATATTATTCAACTAGCTGAGTTTAGTTCAATTTTGTCGGATTGAAAAGCTAAATTACCATGATTATTTAAAAACATGAAGTGATCTCTAAACACTCTAGGAAGAATTACTAGGGTATAATGATACAACACTGGAGGCAGATTCGAGTGAGAATCTGCAGATGTCGGTGACTGAGTTTGGAGGCATGTGTGAAAGGAGGAAGCTAAGAGTAAATGCATATGAAAGCAAGGTTATTTGGTTTAGCAGAGTTGAGAGACAGGTTGGCTGGGATTGGAGGAAGCGAGATGTTTTAGATACCTGGGAGTGGACATGGCAGCAAATGGCACCATGGAAGTAAAAGTGAGTCATAGGGTGAGTAAGGAGAAGGTTCTGAGAGCACTTAATGTGGAAAAAGATCATTATCTGGTAAGGTAAATATGGGTATGCTTGAAGGTATAGTAGCCCCAACATTATTGTACGGATGCAGGGAAAGGGATATAGATAAGACTTTGCAGAGGAGGGTAGGTGTGTTGGAAATCAAATGCCTGAGGACAATGTGTTGAGTGAGGTGGTTTGATTAAGTAGTGAAAATGTAAGAGAGAGGTGTGGTAATAAAAGGAGTATTGTCGAGTAAGCTGAGGAGAAAAAACTGATATGGTTTGGACATATAAAGAAAATGAGTGAGGAAAGGTTGACAAAGAAGATATATGTGTCAGAAGTGGAGGGAACAAGGAGAATGAGGAAACCAAACTAGAGATGGAAGGATGGAGTGAACATGAGTTTAAGCAATTGGGGCTTGAACATGCAGGAAGGTGAAAGGCATGCAAGGGATAGAGTGGACTGGAATGATGTGGTATACAGAGGCTGACATGCTGTCAATGGACTGAACCAGGGCATGTGAAGAATCCGGAGCAAACCATGGAAAGGTCTGTGGGACCTAGTTGTGGATAGGGAGCAGTGAATTAAGTAAATTACAGATGATAGATGGAGAATGGATGTGAGAAGATGTTGCCTTTCTTCATCTGTTCCTGGCATTACGTTGCTAACTCAGGAAATAGCAATCAAGTATGAAAAAATAATGAAAAACATACTATCAATGTTTTCACAGATGGGATGAGGCTTAGGTAGGCTTTAAGCCAAGCTATTTGTCTACACACATGGAATGATATTTACTTGCTGTGATAATCTTCAATAGATAAAAAACCCATACTTTTCATGCTTACCATCTGCTTGGTGAGGTCAGCTAGAAGGCCATATATCTGACCCATAACTAAGCCATGTTCTACTTCAAGCTCAGACGCAAGTGTCAGAACAGCTTTCCTTTGGACACCAATACCACACAAAATAGCCTGTATGTGAGTATTCATGCATATCAGTATCATCAAAATTATAATTCATAGCTGTCTTCTAAAGTCTATCTTATTGCTTACTTATCACAGAGTCAAAAGTTAACAAGAAAATCAACTCTGAACCTTGTTGGGATTCTTTCTCTCTAGAGATTATGATGTCAGTATCTGTCTGATGCTAAAAGTAAGATTGGCAGGCTCAAGAAGGTTGACAAAGATTCACATGGGTATAACAATATGTATGAAGTAAAAATAAAATCCAGATGACCCGGTGTTCTGATGAGTGGGGCCCACGCAAGATATACCCTACATGACCAACTGACATAAGAGGCTCTTTATATAAAAGAAAACTCTATGCTTAATATCAATATTCCTTAAAAAAAAAAAAAAATCCCACCAATCATCTGGCTCATGTTACATACAAGATGGAAAGCTACAAAGGAATTGTAAAATTCTTAAAAAATTTCCTAAGTGCAGCGTTATTTACAGTTTTACTTCAGAACAAAAATGTAGAGAGACAGAGCACTATAAGCAGCTGAGAGACTACTTGTTTGGTGGGGGATTAAAACCACCATTGACCAATGTTCCCTACAAACTGAGGTGTATTCATGAGAAGTTACCCCCTTCAACTCTTAAAAATATGAGATTGGCAAATGCACCTTCACTGGGCTTGATGCACATGCAGTAACATGCCCAGGTCAACAGAAAAAATGTGAACATGAAGTAGTGCTAAGCCACAATGCAATCCTATTCATTTACTGACTACTGGTGTCTGTACATTGAACCAGTTACAGTCAAAAATCAAGATATAGTTTTTATAATAGGAAAGGGGAGAGAGAAGGTAAGGACACTGAATCAATGCTAAGAGGTTTCTGTCTAACATAAAGAAACACTTTTTCACTGCTCAAAATATACAATTCTCACATGCAGATTGAGCCCTAGGAGCATCTGAGTATACTATCAGAAAAAAGAAGGGATTTAAAGAAAAACCTATGGACTAGAAAGGAGCTACCCTAAGTGACAAGTAATCCTCATCTGGACCATCTTTTTTATGAAAGTATCATCCTCAAAGCTACAAAAGGAAGGTCAAACATATCTACATGAGGGTACTGCTAAACAAAGGTATCTGTCAAATGCCAGAGCCCCCATCTGTTGACCCATCCAATGAAAATGGTTCTCTACAAAAGCCAAGGGCTCCACAAAAAAAAATCTGATTGTGAAAGAACCACTTTCCTGATCAAACTCGAAATGGAACTTCCTGATAAATGCTTAGAGAGACCTGGAAGAACAAACAAATGTTCTTCTAAAATTCTTCTGCAAGAACAGGAAAATATTTGAGCTCAAAGGATAAGGTTCCACAGAATTTTTCCAAGATTGGATCAATAGTGAGATGTGTGATATCAAAAGTGTTTAGTCAAATATATAATCTCTGTTCTTTTGTAGGAATCTTACACCTTAACAAATAACTGCAGGCTGAGATGCAAACATCTTAAACAGGCCTCTCGATATTTTTGCATAAACTGATCAGTGTAAGAAAAAAATACATGCTGCAGTGTTGGGCAACAACGTCCGAGATGATACCACAAGCACTGATGTCTTTACATTTCACCTTGTGTAGGGGAAATTCAAGAATTCTGGCAGTGGCTGCAACAGCCACAACGAAGAAAGAAAAATCTTGTGCCATATATGCAACAGCTGAAGCAAATGAGCTTATTTCCATAACCTTATCAGACCCCATTATAACATACAAAATATGCTATTTGCAAATTTTCAAGAGTTCAAGGATTCTTGGAGGTGATTCCTGACTCACTGAACTACTCAGAAGAAATTCTCCTAAAACTGATGGCTCTAGATCGATTGAAAAATACTACTACTACAATGACTACTACCATTACTACTACTACTACTAATAATAATAAAGGGAAATACTTTCCTTTTTTCCCTTACAGGGCTTCTTTCTGAAGAAACAGAGTCCTTAGTCCTAAAAGAATTCCAAAGGGCCCTTGAGAAAAGAACTCAAAATCCTTCCTTAGAAATATTCAAAGATATTTTCTTAGCCTGTTCATAGACAACATTGCCTTTTCTTCCTGAACTTTTAAAACTTTTTTTATTCCAAAACTGTTAACCTGCACAGGCATTTATCTTCTTTAATCGAATGCCTTATAAATTACATCAACTGGGAAGAAAAAATACAGAAAAGCAAAAATTGCAAAAGTCCTAATTGTTCTACCTTTCTAAAAGAAGCTGTAGCTTCTACTCTGTATGTTTGTTTATTGTAAGCTAAGCATAAAAGTTTCCTTACAAGGTACTTGAGGAACAAGTGCAAGACTAAAATCTTTTCCTGTAAGAACAAACATAGCAGTGTTCATGGATGAAATTTGCTTAATTTTGAAAAAGATATCTATAGACACATTCCCACCCAAAAACTACTTAGCCAAGCTTCTCATATCCACTCTCTTGTTCGTTGAGACAGAAAGCCTAATTATAAAATACTCCAGCCCATAGGGCCTTTGACACAATCTTCCACAGGAAGCTGATAATGGAGTGGAATTTCAAAGCAGGTATCAAAAGACCACTACATACGTGGACTGATTGCTATTTAACCAGAGATCATGAATATTATCATGGAAGCCTTCTTAAAATGAGCGCAGGTGACAAGCAGGATCATTTAGGGGTTAATGATAGGAGCCTCATCTCACATATGGACTTTATTAACAGTTCAACCGTGAAATTTTTTAGTGCTGAACTAAAAGCCCTTCAAAAAAATGTTAAGACCTATGATCAGAACTGCATAGGAAACTAAAGCTACCTTCATCTACAAAGTTTTGAAATAAAAGTGGACTAGAAAGCCTCTTTCCCAGTAACAAGCAACCCACATCAGCAACTTGACACAACTCGATCCATTTCCCAGGCCTCAAAATCTTGCTATTAAACAAGAGGTTAAATAAGAAACTGAGCTACTGTGTAGCCATTTTCCAACATGCTCTAAAGCATTCTTAAACTGATCTTGATCAATCAGAGGAAGACTTTGTTGTTAGACTTAAAAGGACCCTCAACAAAGTTAAAAAAGAGAACATGAGGATAAACCACTGACTAAGAAAGAACAAAAGATACCAATACCATGGTGCCTATCTAATGGGGCAGTAATGGCTTCTCTTTTAAAAACATTATGGCTTTCCTCCACACATCTGAAAACCTAGCCAATAAAAGCTGTACTACCTATAACCTTAACAATCTAGTAAAAACAGCCTAAGAGGAAAAATTTAGAATATTTAACACATGATCAACAACATGAGTTAAAGTACTTGTACAGTTCTGAAAATAAGATATACCTTGTCTGCTGCAAGGTTATGCAAACTTGTTTGGGAGCACCAAATGACCCGAAGCCCATTAAAAATTACATCAAAGATGAAACCTGATTATTGGAAAAACATCTATAACAAAATGACTTAGCCTGACACATTGCTATTTCAAATCAGCTATAATTAGAATAACTCTGTGATGTTGGGATTATTATGGGGGGGGGGGTTGGGCCATTTCTTTCGTCTGTTTCCTTGCGCTACCTCGCAAACGCGGGAGACAGCGACAAAGTATGAAAAAAAAAAAAAAAAAAAAAGTCTGGTTGATAAGGCTGAGATTAACTGGATAATAATCTGTGGAGCTATGCTCAGCCTAAAAGGCATCACTCAATTTTCAAGTTTCCTTAAAAACCAAAGCAAAAATCACCAAAGATATTCTACGAGCTCTTTCAAAAATTTTTGAGAAACATTGTGAATGATACCATGACAGCTTTCTGTACTTATAAATGAGGGTAAACTAATGTGTTGCATTTATAGCAATACTTTTTATATTTCTACAACAACCAGGCCCTGTTGAAGCAAATTATATTACAGCTACTGCATTCACAGCTAAGCTGATGGAGTGATGCAGCACCTTTATGGTTCGGAAGATATTCCTTTCCTAAAGCTCATCTGATATTTAAGTGGTCATCTGGTAACTGCCTAGCCAATTTCTTGTTTTTTTTTTTTTAATTTTCCAAAAGAAGGGACAGAGAAGGGGACCAGGTGAGGATATTCCCTTAAAGGTCCAGTCCTCTGTTCTTAACGCTACCTCGCTAACATGGGAGACAGCGACAAAGCAAAATGAATATGATGAATGATATATTCATTTATTTAGCTTTGTCGCTGTCTCCCGTGTTAGCGAGGTAGCGCAAGAAAACAGGCGAAAGAATGGCCCAACCCACCCACATACACATGTATATACATACACATCCACATGCAAATATACATACCTATACATCTCAATGTATAAATATATATACACACACAGACATATACATATATACACATGTACATAAATTCATACTGTCTGCCTTTATTCATTCCCATCGCCACCTCGCCACACGAAATAACAACCCCCTCCCCCCCTCATGTGCGCGAGGTAGCGCTAGGAAAAGACAACAAAGGCCACATTCAGTCTCTAGCTGTTATGTAATTTCTTTTTTTTTTCAAACTATTCGCCATTTCCCGCATCAGCAAGGTAGCGTTAAGAACAGAGGACTGGGCCTCTGAGGGAACATCCTCACCTGGCCCCCTTCTCTGTTCCTTTTTTTGGAAAATTAAAAAAAAAAAAAACAAGAGGGGAGGATGTCCAGCCCCCCGCTCCCTCCCCTTTTAGTCGCCTTCTACGACACGCAAGGAATACGTGGGAAGTATTCTTTCTCCCCTATCCCCAGGGATTTCATGTAATATATAATATATATATATATATATATATATATTTTTTTCCCCTAAAAGAAAGAACAGAGATGGGGGCCAGGTGAGGATAATCCCTAAAAGGCCCAGTCCTCTGTTCTTAACGCTACCTTGCTAATGCGGGGAATGACGAATAGTATGAATATATATATATATATATATATATATATATATATATATATATTTTTTTTTTTTTTTTTTTTTTTTACCGGTCTCCCGCGTTTGCGAGGTAGCGCAAGGAAACAGACGAAAGAAATGGCCCAACCCCCCCCCATACACATGTATATACATACGTCCACACACGCAAATATACATACCTACACAGCTTTCCATGGTTTACCCCAGACGCTTCACATGCCTTGATTCAATCCACTGACAGCACGTCAACCCCGGTATACCACATTGCTCCAATTCACTCTATTCCTTGCCCTCCTTTCACCCTCCTGCATGTTCAGGCCCCGATCACACAAAATCTTTTTCACTCCATCTTTCCACCTCCAATTTGGTCTCCCTCTTCTCCTCGTTCCCTCCACCTCCGACACATATATCCTCTTGGTCAATCTTTCCTCACTCATTCTCTCCATGTGCCCAAACCACTTCAAAAGACCCTCATCTGCTCTCTCAACCACGCTCTTTTTATTTCCACACATCTCTCTTACCCTTACAATACTCACTCGATCAAAACCACCTCACACCACACATTGTCCTCAAACATCTCATTTCCAGCACATCCATCCTCCTGCGCACAACTCTATCCATAGCCCACGCCTCGCAACCATACAACATTATTGGAACCACTATTCCTTCAAACATACCCATTTTTGCTTTCCGAGATAATGTTCTCGACTTCCACACATTCTTCAAGGCCCCCAGAATTTTCGCCCCCTCCCCCACCCTATGAATATATATATGAATATATATATGAATATATGAATATATATATTCTGTCAACCAGCCTGAGCCTACCTAATTGAGGCATGGCATCAACCATTCAACTAAGTGGTAAGTTTCAACATAGAAATAAAAGTATTTTTATTTTTTGTTAAATATCAAATAAAAATGGTGGAGAGAAAAAGGGGGTAGTTATAAAGGCAATAAATGATGCTTGGAATTAATCATTGCAATATATAAAGCATCTGAATTTACTGTTCTTTCTGGAATCCACATGAAAGTAATATATTTCTTGTACAGTATTTATCATGTGATAAAACTGACCAAAAAAAAGATAACTACCCTTTCTGAGCACTTACAGCTTGCAAAGGTTTGAGCTTGAAATCAGGTATCTTCCTGAGGAAGTACAGATGAGAGAGGGCAGGCAGAATGTCAGCAATAAGTGGTAACTCACACTGATGCCGCACAAACTCCTCCAGGCGCTGTAAGTCTCCACGGGTCACATGTAGATTAAGCTCAGCTATGCTTGGTACTGATGGAAAATTAAAGTTACACTGCAAAAATATTACATATTGACCAGATTGACCAAGAGAATATAAGTGTCAGAGGTGGAGGGAACAAGGAGAAGTAGGAGACCAAATTGGAGGTGGAAAGATGGAGTGAAAAAGATTTTAAGTGATCGGGGCCTGAACATGCAGGAGGGTGAAAGGCATGCAAGGAATGGAGTGAATTGGAACGATTTGGTATACTGGGGTCAACGTGCTGTCAATGGATTGAACCAGGGCATGTGAAGCATCTGGGGTAAACCATGGAAGGTTCTGTGGGGCCTGGATGGGGAAAGGGAGCTGTGGTTTCGGTGCATTATCACATGACAACTAGAGACTGAGTGTGAACGAATGTGGCCTTTGTTGTCTTTTCCTAGCGCTACCTCGCACGCATGAGGGGGGAGGGGGTTGTTATTTTCATGTGTGGCGGGGTGGTGATGGGAATGAATAAAGGCAGACAGTATGAATTATGTACACATGTATATATGTATATGTCTGTGTGTGTATATATATGTATACGTTGAGATGTATAGGTACGTATATTTGTGTGTGTGGACGTGTATGTATATACATGTGTATGTGGTTGGGTTGGGCCAATCTTTCGTCTGTTTCCTTGCGCTACCTTGCTAACGTGGGAAACAGCGACAAAGCAAAATAATAAAAAAAACATGGAATAACCACATGAGATACAGATTAACTGAGAGAAGGAGCAGAATTGAAGAATGTAGAGAAATGTAGTGATGAGTCATCAGCATATGAGAACACTTGGTTATCAGTGGAAAAGAGGAGTCATTGATCAACAGAAGAAAAAGTGTAGGGGACAGGAAAAAGCCTTGAGGGAAACCACTGTTGATGGAGAAAAGTGGGGAGGCAGATCCATCCACAACTATGGAGATAGATATGCCAGAGAGGAAGCTGGATATGAGGGAGCAAAGTAAGGGTGGGAAGCCAAAAATGTGAGCTTAGTGATGAGAACCCAATGCCACACCCTGTCAAAAGCTTTGGACATGTTGAGGGGAACTAAACAGGATTCTCCAAAATCTTTCAGGATGATGACTAGACATTAGTAAGATAGGAAAGAATATCACCAGTGGATTTTGCCTCAAGGGAGCCAAACTAGTAATCAGAGAGAAAACTGTGATAGTCAAGATGTCTAAGGATATGAGAGATAAGGAGGGATTCAAAGACTTTGGAAATAGTAGAAGTCAAAGCAATAGGATGATAGTTAAAGGGTTTAAAACGGTCACCCTTCTTGAGGAAGGAGTTATTGATGCAAGCTTCCAAGGAGGTAAAGTTTTGATTTTTAAACAGAAATGCAACAGAGGAGCAAGCAAAGGAGCAAGTTCAGAGGTACACTCATTCAGTAAACAGGGATGGATGCCATAGGACTATAAGCCTTGGTCAAGTCAAGAGAGAGAAGCACTTTTTGAACAATTCAAAAAGAGATTACAGGGAGGGGTGTAGGATCAAGTGAAGGAGCATCAGTGGTGAAGGAATGTTAGAGTCATCCAAGGTGGAGTTAGAGAAGTAGGAACCAAAGAGAGTTGCTTTGTTTTCGAGAGACAGCTATAGTACCATCAGAACAGAAAGGCAAAGGAAAGGTAGAGCTACAGAAGTTGTTTTTGGTGCCTTTTGCTAAAGAGCAGAAAGACCAATCAGTGGATGACGAGGAGAGGTTTTTGCACTTCCTATGAACAAAAAAATGATTGCCTCATGGATAATTTACTTGCAATAATTACAGGCAGATAGATGCTAACTGGGAGTCAAAAGAAGGTGAGTTTTTCCAAGTCCAATATGCCTGATCCTTTATCTGGATGGCCTCAGAACAGCAGTCATAAATATGAGTAGGGTGGGAGACAATTTACTCTAGAGCCCCCAACTATCCATATGGGAGGAATTCAACCATTCCCTAAGATGAATTCTGAAATCCCCTAGATAGAGGATTTTGGTTTGTAGGTGGAAGGATGCCATAGTCTTATGGCATGAATTCTGACAGTCAAAGATAGGTAAAGAAAATTAGAATTAGGACATCAATAAGCAAAACAGAGGATAAGTGTGGTAGTTGGGAGATAGACATTGAAAGGGCAGTTTGCCTTCTTTTTCCCATTCCATCTTGAATTTGACAGTGGGGTGGATGTTATTTAATTCATTAAAGAAACCATCACAATCTTGGGAGGATGCCACAAGGACCACACATCATCCACGTATCTGAATCGGACTTTCGGATGATTACTGATTGAAAATATAATTTCAGTCTCAAAATATTCCATAAATAAGTTACTAAGAATCGGAATAAGAGGGTTTCCCATGGCAAGACCATATTTCTGTATACTAAAATTACCCTCATCATCTTGGAAAACACTATTAGAAACACAAAGCTCAAAAAGTCAATGAAAGTTTTACAGGCAAGGGAAAGTCAAGACTGAGATTGGGCAATTTCCTCCTTAGAAACGTGATGGTTTCACTAATGGGTACTTTAGTGAAATGGGAATTCACATAAAAAATAATGAGTTTATAATCATTAGCTTTATTTATTTATTTTGCTTTGTTGCTGTCTCCCACGTTAGCAAGGTAGCGCAAGGAAACAGACGAAAGAATGGCCCAACCCACCCACATACACATGTATATACATAATGTCCACACACGCAAATATACATACCTATACATCTCAACGTATACAAATACATACAAACACAGACATATGCATATATACACGTACATTATTCATACTGTCTGCCTTTATTCATTCCCATTGCCACCCCACCACACATGAAATAACAACCTCCTCCCCCCTCATGTGCGCGAGGTAGTGCCAGGAAAAGACAACAAAGGCTACATTCGTTCACACTCAGTCTCTAGCTGTCATGTAATAATGCACCAAAACCACAGCTCCCTTTCCACATCCAGGCCCCACAGAACTTTCCATGGTTTACCCCAGACGCTTCACATGTATACACATTTTTTTTTTTTTTTTTTTTTGCTTTGTCGCTGTCTCCCGCGTTTGCGAGGTAGCGCAAGGAAACAGACGAAAGAAAATGGCCCAACCCACCCCCACACACATGCACATACACACGTCCACACACGCAAATATACATACCTACACAGCTTTCCATGGTTTACCCCAGACGCTTCACATGCCCTGATTCAATCCACTGACAGCACGTCAACCCCAGTATACCACATCGCTCCAATTCACTCTATTCCTTGCCCTCCTCTCACCCTCCTGCATGTTCAGGCCCCGATCACACAAAATCTCTCTCACTCCATCTTTCCACCTCCAATTTGGTCTCCCTCTTCTCCTCGTTCCCTCCACCTCCGACACATATATCCTCTTGGTCAATCTTTCCTCACTCATTCTCTCCATGTCCCCAAACCATTTCAAAACACCCTCTTCTGCTCTCTCAACCACACTCTTTATTTCCACACATCTCTCTTACCCTTACGTTACTTACTCGATCAAACCACCTCACACCACACATTGTCCTCAAAACATCTCATTTCCAGCACATCCACCCTCCTGCGCACAACTCTATCCATAGCCCACGCCTCGCAACCATACAACATTGTTGGAACCACTATTCCTTCAAACATACCCATTTTTGCTTTCCGAGATAATGTTCTCGACTTCCACACATTCTTCAAGGCTCCCAGGATTTTCGCCCCCTCCCCCACCCTATGATCCACTTCCGCTTCCATGGTTCCATCCGCTGCCAGATCCACTCCCAGATATCTAAAACACTTTACTTCCTCCAGTTTTTCTCCATTCAAACTTACCTCCCAATTGACTTAACCCATGGTTTGGGCACATGGAGAGAATGAGTGAGGAAAGATTGACCAAGAGGATATATGTGTCGGAGGTGGAAGGAACGAGAAGTGGGAGACCAAATTGGAGGTGGAAAGATGGAGTGAAAAAGATTTTGTGTGATCGGGGCCTGAACATGCAGGAGGGTGAAAGGAGGGCAAGGAATAGAGTGAATTGGATCGATGTGGTATACCGGGGTTGACGTGCTGTCAGTGGATTGAATCAGGGCATGTGAAGCGTCTGGGGTAAACCATGGAAAGCTGTGTAGGTATGTATATTTGCGTGTGTGGACGTATGTATATACATGTGTATGGGGGTGGGTTGGGCCATTTCTTTCGTCTGTTTCCTTGCGCTACCTCACAAACGCGGGAGACAGCGGCAAAAAAAAAAAAAAAAAAAAAGAAAAAAAAAAAAAAAAGTTTATCAAATGGCATCCTAGCTATGCCTCTTCATTGTATATCAACTGACTGTTATGTTCCTCTCCTGTCTCCCCTGATGATGTGATTATTACACGAAAGTGCACTTGGGAACTTATCATGTTTCATTTTCCCTGTGGACTCAGAAATGTATGTATAAGTGCATACGTGGGAATTTATGTATATATATGTGTATTTGAGTGGATGGGCCATTCTTCATCTGTTTCCTGGTGCTACCTTGCGGACACGGGAAACAGCAACTATGTATAATAATAATAGAAAATAATTAATTAATCAACTAGTTACAATTATGACCCCCAGTTCTGTAATACCTCAACTGTATATTTTCAGCTGAATGACTACCTGAATTTAATAAACTATTCTTTATCTAATTGTCTATTCATTTATATTATACACACATAAACAGCACACAAACACACAAGACACACAGACAGATCAACAAAGATAGGCACTATAATTGTACATACCTTCCTTTATTTTCTTGTAGATGTTGTTGGTTAGAACATTAAGAGCAAATTTACAATCATAGCTCTTGAAACAACACCCTAAAAGAGTGATAAGTCTCTTTCTGTAGTCAAACCAGAGATCTGCCAGCCAGGATTCTGCTCGAGCCTCTTTCCCTTCTCCTAAAACTTTCAGCATGATCATTGTGTGTTCTCCAGTCACACTACTGGACACTTGGCTGGTGTAAGCAACAGAGAAAACACGTCATTATAAAATGCTGAAATGCTTTATTCATATCAAGAAGTTCCACAGAGCCACGCTACTGCAGAGACAGAGAAGTAAAGACTACAACAAGCATTCTATTTTTATTTTCACTTGTTTTCTCTATACTTATTTGCTTTATTTACTTTTATCATGGCCCTATACAAGGGTAAGGAGAGCATCTTGAAGTAAATTCAATGCACTCCAGAGTGCAACAAATTTTGGGTGCTTTTATGATATCCTTTTGAGCGCAGGGTCACAATGCGTATATCATACTGATTCCTATGCTTCATACGAAAAACTGATAAACAAGGAACTTGCATTAATTCATCTCACACAAGGCTTTCACCCTCTCTTCTCTTTTCACCTAACTACTCACCATGACTTACTTGCTTCACATACCTCCACAACTTAAACATCCTACATCTGCTTCTCACTCATCTAACATATTCGACAGCCCATTAAAATACTCTCTCCCTTACCCATCACCTCTTCTTTGCCTGTTATCACTTCCCCATCTGCTTCCATTTGTTCTCTTGTTCTCCTGACACTATTCACCTCCTTCTAAAGCATTTTCTTATCTTACCTGAAGTCTGCCAATATTCTCTCACCCCATCTCTCATTTGCCCTCTTTTTCAGTCCCCGAACCTTCCTCCTGACCTGCCACTTCCTTTTATTCAATTCCCACTCACTTGCATGCCATCCCTGAAGGTAACACCCACACAAATCTCTATTCTCTTTCACTAACTACTGAACTTCCTTATCCCACTAAACACTCCTCTCTCACATGCCCACATCCCCACTTCTGCATGTCGAACACTTCTCTTGCACATGAAGGCACTGCTTATCTAAATACCTCACATTCCTTGCCTACTCCCCTAATCACATTTATTTTAACCTTTTGCCATTCTTCACCCTATCTCGCCTGGTATCTCCTCACGCGATCCTCTTTTCTATGCCTACTCACTTTCATCACCCTCTTCCCAACAATTTCTTTTCACTATAGACTTAAAAATTTCAACATCACCTCCACTGGGATGTAACCAAACCTTCCACTACCAACTCCTCTTAGCTGATTTACATCCATAAGTCTCTCTTCTGAAGCATACTAGTTAATTCATAATCTGATAATGTCTGCTGATCATTAACACCCATCACCTTATATATTTTTTTTTTTACACTGGAGGCTCCACTCATGTACAAAACTCCACATCATGGAGGGCCTTAACTGAAATATAGAAAAGTTAATGAAAAGGGAAAAAGAAGAGACAACAGAATGTATTTACAGATTTTAGAGGAAGTGAGAAACCTGCCTTTTAAAATGTCCCAGATCATAGATACTGGAACAGACATGAGAGGATAGAGAGTTCCAAAGCTTCGAGGTGTAGGGAAAGCAACACATAAATAAGTCCTTTTTTTCAAACCTGGTACTCCCAATCACATGTCCTTTTTCAGCACACAACTCCACAAGCAGTTTGTCAATTTCAATCACACAGGGCACCCCATGTCCCCTAGCCATAACCTCAATAGCCACATCATACCAAACTTACATCCAAATATCTTTCACTATTTCTCAATCCCTTGCATCAAAATTGCTAAAGCACATACTAAACTCCCCAAAACACATGTCTCTCTTCCTTACTCCCCTCACTGATGGGTGGATAAGCACTAACAATTACTCCCTTCCATTATCCAAAATCATTTTCACCCACATCAATCTGGATTATCCACATCCATCTTTACACTGTCTCCCACATTCCAAAAGATCTCCTGCACTGGAAGTAACACCACTTCCTTTTGATCATCCCTCAAACTACCCACAAATTCAACCCCTAGGACATTCCCAAACTATTCTTTCCCTTTCCACATATGCTAAGTTTTGCTCAGAGCCAGATCATTCAGGTTCCTCTTCCAAAACATATTACCCATCTCTCTCTTCTTTTTGTCCTGGTTACATCCATGCACATGTGTTCAATTCAGCCTGAGCCTTTGAGAAGGATAAGCACTGCTCTTGCTTGGGTCCTTCAGTTCCATCTTTCAAAAACTGAAATACAAAAGGATGAGGATGGAATGAACTACATAAAATGATGAAAGAAATGAAAGTGGGTATAAGGCATGGAATGCAATGAGAATGAATTGTGGAGTGTTAGAGTGGGTGAAACTTAATACTCTGAAGTGGTTTGGGCACGTGGAAAGAATGCAAGATTGGGAGTTTACAAGGAGAGGTTACAAAGGGGTTCGTGTGAAACAAAGACCGCCTGAAACATGGGACAACAGAATGGAAGAGTACTGGAGGGGGGGAGAAGGGTGAAAGAATGCATGGAATGGTGCATGCAAGGGAGGCACATAAGGACAGGGATAAGTGAAGACTCTTTGCCAAAGCCATCTTCTTGATGGGAGTTCCTGGAGGGAAAAACATCAGAGATACAGATAGATGACAAATAAAACATGAGGATCTATGACCATATGTTTTCACCCCATTTAGTTGCCTTCTATAACATGCAGAATATACAAGGTTTGCACTCTTCCTCCTATGGTTTAATTTGTTTGTGGATGGGGTGGTTAAGGAGGTAAATGCAAGAGTTTTGAAGAGAGGGGCAAGTATGCAGTCTGTTGGGGATGAGAGGGCTTGGGAAGTGAGTCAGTTATTGTTCGCCGATGATACTGTTCTGACAGCTGATTCGAGTGAGAAACTGCAGAAGTTGGTGACTGAGTTTGGAAGAGTGTGTAAAAGGAGAAAGTTGAGAGTAAATGTAAATAAGAGCAAGGTTATTAGGTTCAGTAGGGTTGAGGGACAAATAAATTGGGATGTAAGTCTGAATGGGAAAAAATCAAAGGAAGTGAAGTATTTTAGATATCTGAGAGTGGACTTAGCAGTAATTGGAACCATGGAAGTGGAAGTGAGTCACAGGGTGGGGGAGGGGGCAAAGGTTCTAGGTGCGACGAAGAATGTGGAAGGAGAGGATGTTATCTTGGAGAGCAAAAATGGGTATGTTTGGAGGAATAATAGTTCCAATGATATCATACGGTTGAGAGGCATGGGCTATAAATAGGGTTGTACAGAGAAGGGTGGATGTGTTAGAAATGAAATGTTTGAGGACAATATGAGGTGTGAGGTGGTTTGATCAAGTAAGTAATGAAGGGGTAAGAGAGGTGTATGGAAATAAAAAGAGTATGGTTGAGAGAGCAGAAGAGGGTGTGCTGAAATGGTCTGGATATACAGAGAGAATGAGTGAGGAAAGATTGACAAAAGGGATATATGTGTCAGAGGTAGAAGGAACGAGGAAAAGCAGGAGACCAAACTGGAGGTAGAAAGATGGATTGAAAAAGATTTTGATCGATCAGGGCCTGAACATACAGGAGGGTGAAAGGAATGCAAGGAGTAGAGTGAATTGAAATGACGTAGTATACCAGGGACAACATGCTGTCAATGGATTGAACCAGGGCATGTGAAGTGTCTGGGGTAAACCATGGAAAGTTTTGTGGGGCCTGGATGTGGAAAGGGAGCTGTGGTTTCAGTGCATTACACATGACAGCTAGAGAGTGAGTGTGAACAAATGTGGCCTTTGTTGTCTTTTCCTAGCGCTACCTCGGGCACATGTGGGGGGAGGGAGGTGCCATTTCATGTGTGGCGGGGTGGCAACGGGAATGAATAAAGGCAGCAAGTATGAATTATGTACATGTGTATATAGTGTACATGTCTGTGTATGTATATATATGTATACATTGAAATATATAGGTATGTATATGTGCATGTGTGGACGTTTATGTATATAAATGTGTATGTGGGTGGGTTGGGCCATTCTTTTGTCTGTTTCCTTGTGCTACCTCGCTAATGCGGAAGACAGCGACAGAGTATAATAAAATAAAAATAAAAATAATATATATCTGTACACGTATCAATATATTTGCTTGCCTTTCTCTAATCCTGGTGCCACTGCACCTCACTGGAAACAGCATCACCACCCGCTGCATCAGTGAGGTAGCATCAGGAAACTGACGAAGAAAGGCCACATCTGCTAAATCCATAAAGGAGCTGTCATGTGTAATATCATCCCTAGGGGTAGGAGAGAACGAATACTGCCCACATACTCCCTGTGTGTCATAAAAGGCAATAAAAATGGGTGGGAAAGGTGGAGCTAGGTATCCTTCCCACCTGTTTTACTCTTCCAAAATAAGGAACAGAGAAGGGGGCCAAAAGAGGATTTTTCTTTCTAAGGGTCAGTCATCTGTTCTTGACGCTACCATGTTAACATGGGAAATGGCAGCAATGTACAAAAAAATTATATAGTCTTAATGAGATGACCATGATTAAGGCATTCAGTTGCTAATGCTGTCTCAGCTAATTTAAAACAAAGATGGATGACCATGGATCTTCAAAGCTAAATCATAGATGCAGAATTTTGAAAGAAGGTGCCCATATAGTAGATATCTGCCAGTAGTTAGGAAAGTACACCAAGGTAAGATGTATTTGAGAGAGAGTTTAAGAAAGAATGAGGGGATGCTACTGATACAGGAGAGTGCAGTTACACAAACATTTACAATAGACGTGAAGAAGAGAGCCAGAGAAATGTTTAATAAGTAAGCATTTCATACTGTTTCCCTGATGCATTCATAATTCCAAGGCAATAACATAATACAAAGATAACTCAAAGGTAAGCAACAATGTATGCACACACACAGAATAGCTGTACTCACCTGAGGTACACTGGAGAAAAGCCAGCACGTTTCCAGAATGTAAGAAGTTGTTGGGTTGCACCATAAGACACACCCATGTAGTGCAAAGCCTCAGGGGGTCGCTCTGACAATGATTGAAGCAGAGGCAAGGCATGTACATTTGGCCCTAATTTTTCTTCCAACAGACCAACCTGCATATACATGAAACTTGTCTTATGATTTATTCATCTGCCTACATATGTCATACTCTCTACTACATTACAAGAAATTGGATCTCATGGTTAAAGTTCTGAATAATTTTTTAAACTTGAAGTATAACTCTTAAGAAATTAGTAAACATTACATATCACTGTAACATCACTTAGGTTATAATGCTATTACACCACTATCTACCTACCTGCAAATATCTGACAAGATTTTGTCATGAGGCAGGGCAAGTGCAGAGCTCTCATCATACCTATGCACTGTTTTTGGAGGTCATCCAGCCATGCAGCACATTCTTAGTCCAGGCTACTGAGATAAGATGTCGGACAACTAAGCTGTTGGAGCCTGCAAACCCATGTAACCAACAAAACCAGGTTGGTCTTGTGGACTCTATATATACTTATGGTGCCTTCTTGAAATTCTGCACTGTACACCCCATAATGTTTTTGCTGTGACATACATTAAATAACTGTCAAACCTGGGTCTGTCTGAAACTGCTTTCAATCAAGTTTCTGTACTTGTCTTATGTATGTCTCTACTTGATAGTGCATCAAACAGTCTTTCAATCTTTTTATCTGAACTCTTGTACATTTCTGACATAATTTTGGCAAATTCCATGGTATTAATAGTCTCAGTCTTGCTCAAAGGCTGTTAGGACCTGTATATTGTTCTTTAAACCTCCAACTGCCATACAATGATTATAGTGCACCATCTCCTCTTCTTTCTAGGCTGCAAAATTTGAATTCCTTCAGCATTTCATGATATCTCAAATGTTCCATTCCCTCAAATTTCCTTGTAAAGTGTTTCTGGATCCCAATTTGCCTATTTTTGTTTGTCTAGCTGTTCATCATATGGCACAGCAGTATTCACTTTTGCTTATCTATACTCTGAACATCATTAAAAAAATTGTCTCATGTTGTGAAAGTTTTCAGTACTTAGGTGATTAAAACAATCCATCAGGCATTTCTTTTGACAAATTATAACTTGATTCCTCACAACAGAGGCTTTGCCATGAAGTTAACAGCAATATCAACAAAATCAACTATATTATGTTTGTATATCCAACTGCTTCTCTCATCTTTTTGAGAATGCATCAGGAAGAAATGAACATGGCCTAATTGGCACATATCCTTCTCTAGCTATCATAAGTAATGTAGTGAAACCAGAACATACCATCCCAGATAAGCCACACATGCTATTGCGTGGTTTACCCTCACCAATCCCTATGCCTTGGTTCAGCCCATTAACAGTATGCTGCCTCTCATATGCCAAATCAATCCAATTCATGCTATCCCATGCATGCTCCTCACTCTCCTGGATGTACAGACCCTGATACCCCAAAACCTCCTTTAAGTCATACTTCTATCTCCTTCAAAGTCTCCTTTTCCCCTTTCCTCACTCCACTTTTGACAAGGAAATCCTCTCAGTCAGTCTTTCTCTGCTATCCTTTCCATATGTCCTAACCATATCAGTACACTTTTGTTAGCTTTCTCAACCAGTCTTTGTTTACTACCACACCTTCCATTGTGATTCCTTCTGTGATCACCCTGCCAAACACCACACATCAGCCTTAGGCATTGCATTTCCAATAACTCTAACCTATTCCTTTGTTTTACATTCAAGGCCCAAGACATCTACACAAAACTGGTGCAGAAACTATACCTTCAGACATATACATTTTGCCCTAGTAGACACAGACCTCTCTTCTCAATGTGCCTTAATGCCCCTAGGATATCAACCCACCCTCCAATTCAGACAGCTAAATATATAACTCACCTGGTCATCCTGTACTAAGGAAGAAAGTTTTGCCTCTGGTGTAGGAGTATCTGTGAAGCCTGCATGGGATGCTGCCTGAGCATAGTAGTTGTTTAGCTGTGATAATGCTTGACTCCCATATCCCTTCTGATGAAAAGTAAAGATATAAATCATAAATATCAATTTTTTCCTGTTCTCATATACAGATTCTACCGCCATTTCAAGGTTCATCAATAATCATCAAACTGCATACTACTATTCACAAATGGGTATTGCTTTCATTCATAAAAAAGTGCTGAACATGCATGCTACAGCAAATACAAATCTTAGAAATAACTGTGACCTTTTACTGATTCCAAATACTTCTGATTTACATCTGTCTTTGCTCTACTACTTTGGCTTTAAGTGTTCATTTGCTTAATAACTCCTTAACCCTTCAAGGCAATCTTTTGTTTATAATACTGAATACAGTCCACATTTGCCTCACTTACTTAGATAACAGCCAAAATAAACCAGCAGAACATTCAATCAAAGTAACATTTCTGGAACTGCTTTTTTTTTTCCATCTTAAAGTGAAATCATTGGAGGTATCTATAACTTCTGAAAAATTCTGGATTTACAATCAGCTCTGCATGTGCAAAAACTAAACAAATAAAGAATCTGGGAAGTGATGTACACAAATCTGCATTTTTTTATGCCCTAAGACAATTAGTGGACAACATGACTTGCGATGAGAATATATTAAGACTCGGTTCTCGCTACAAATGAGGATCTTGTCAACAATGCTGAAGTTGGATAATTACTTATGAGTTAACTCTTAAAACTGCCTGTAACCAATAACCACCACAACAGAGCAAATTCTGTAAGTTTGCATGGAGAAACTAAGAGACGTATACGTCAAATGAAATGTCAGTATGAAGTGTATATTGCTGAAAATAACAAAAGAAACTCAAAGGATTTATATGGATATGTTAGAAGCAAGAGGGTCATTACCCAGTCAAATGGTCCACCAATAACTGAAACTGGTGATATGGTTCACAACAAAGAAGACATTGCAAAGCTTTTAAATGATTTTTTGCATCTGTATTTACATCTGTAAATACATCTGTATTAGCATTTATGGATTTGCAGAAGGCATATGATAGAGTTGATAGAGATGCTCTGTGGAAGGTACTAAGGATATATGGTGTGGGAGGCAAGTTGTTAGAAGCAGTGAAAAGTTTTTATCGAGGATGTAAGGCATGTGTACGTGTAGGAAGAGAGGAAAGTGATTGGTTCTCAGTGAATGTAGGTTTGCGGCAGGGGTGTGTGATGTCTCCATGGTTGTTTAATGTGTTTATGGATGGGGTTGTTAGGGAGGTGAATGCAAGAGTTTTTGAAAGAGGGGCAAGTATGAAGTCTGTTGGGGATGAGAGAGCTTGGGAAGTGAGTCAGTTGATGTTCGCTGATGATACAGTGCTGGTGGCTGATTCATGTGAGAAACTGCAGAAGCTGGTGACTGAGTTTGGTAAAGTGTGTGAAAGAAGAAAGTTAAGAGTAAATGTGAATAAGAGCAAGGTTATTAGGTACAGTAGGGTTGAGGGTCAAGTCAATTGGGAGGTAAGTTTGAATGGAGAAAAACTGCAGGAAGTAAAGTGTTTTAGATATCTGGGAGTGGATCTGGCAGCGGATGGAACCATGGAAGCGGTAGTGAATCATAGGGTGGGGGAGGGGGCGAAAATCCTGGGAGCCTTGAAGAATGTGTGGAAGTCGAGAACATTATCTTGGAAAGCAAAAATGGCTATGTTTGAAGGAATAGTGGTTCCAACAATGTTGTATGGTTGTGAGGCGTGGGCTATGGATAGAGTTGTGCGCAGGAGGGTGGATGTGCTGGAAATGAGATGTTTGACGACAATATGTGGTGTGAGGTGGTTTGATCGAGTAAGTAACGTAAGGGTACGAGAGATGTGTGGAAATAAAAAGAGCGTGGTTGAGAGAGCAGAAGAGGGTGTTTTGAAATGGTTTGGGCACATGGAGAGAATGAGTGAGGAAAGATTGACCAAGAGGATATATGTGTCAGAGGTGGAGGGAACGAGGAGAAGTGGGAGACCAAATTGGAGGTGGAAAGATGGAGTGAAAAAGATTTTGTGTGATCGGGGCCTGAACATGCAGGAGGGTGAAAGGCGGGCAAGGAATAGAGTGAATTGGATCGATGTGCTGTCAATGGATTGAATCAGGGCATGTGAAGTGTCTGGGGTAAACCATGGAAAGTTCTGTGGGGCCTGGATGCGGAAAGGGAGCTGTGGTTTCGGGCTTTATTGCATGACAGCTAGAGACTGAGTGTGAACGAATGGGGCCTTTGTTGCCTTTTCCTAGCGCTACCTCGCACACATGCGGGGGAGGGGGATGTATTCCATTTGTGGCGAGGTGGCGACAGGAATGAATAAAGGCAGACAGTGTGAATTGTGTGCATGTGTATATATGTATGTGTCTGTGTGTGTATATATATATGTACATTGAGATGTATAGGTATGCACATTTGCGTGTGTCGACGTGTATGTATATACATGTGTATGGGGGTGGGTTGGGCCATTTCTTTCGTCTGTTTCCTTGCGCTACCTCGCAGACGTGGGAGACAGCGACAAAGCAAAATAAAAATATAATAAATATTTACAACTGAATATACAGATCATATCCAGCATCCAGTTTCAACACTAAGAGAGGAAAAAAATGCTGTGACACTTTGACATAAGAGGTTAAGAAGTAGTACCAAAACTAAATGAAACAAAAATAAATAAAACAGCAGGCCCAGATAAGTTTTATCCGAGGGCAATGAAAGGTGAAAAATTAGATAGTTAAACCCTTGATTGCTATTTTCAATAAGTCACTTGCTATGGGGAAAGTTCCACAGGAATGGAGGCTTGCTAACATAACACCATTTTCAAATAGTCATAAATCACTTTCCCAAAATTATTGTCCAATCAGTTTAACATCTTGAGGGAGCTCCAGAAGGGAAAGGACTTCAGAAAAATAGATAGACAGATAGAATACAGTGTGGTAAATCATCTGGATATAAAAATACATAACTTGCTGAATATCTGTTAGATACCTTTTACTTTAAAAACTGGATATAAATACTAAATTCTTTTTCTATTCTTATGAGTTAGTATTACACTCACTCCTTGTAAATTAGGATGGGTTGCAATGCGAACAATGCGCACCCCAGATAACTGTGGGAAATCATAATTCTGAAACTGATTGCTGATGGTCCATGGGATGAGGTCTCCTGCAGGTTTTTCTCCTTGGGTCATGGCTGACATCACAGATGACTTTGAGATTTTACCCTCCAGTGCCACCTGAAGATACACACATAAAAATAATTCTGTTCTAACTGCTAATACACTAGTACCCCAATAAATGCTACCCCTAAAAATGCTGTTTTGTTTTGGAGCTCTAAGTTTTACTAAAAAAAACAATGAAAACCCATAAAAGAAGCCTAAAGTCATGAGTCCGAACAGTCACAACACATTGAGAGGAACTCTATTTGCTTATACTCACTTGGCCAATCAGGGCCATACACATATGCTCACATACAATCAATGCCGAGAAATCTCCTCTATTAGTATAGTAAAAATTTTACTATGCTCACAATGTGAATGCACCCTTGCTGACTCACCAAGTTTTTGATATTATTGTGCCTATTGTGGTAGAGGATGTGTGGATCAGGTGTTTGCTTTGGAGAATGTATGCGAGAAATACTTAGAAAAGCAAATGGATTTGTATGTAGCATTTATGGATCTGGAGAAGGCATATGATAGAGTTGATAGAGATGCTCTGTGGAGGGTATTAAGAATATATGGTGTGGGAGGCAAGTTGTTAAAAGCAGTGAAAAGTTTTTATCGAGGATGTAAGGCATGTGTACGTGTAGGAAGAGAGGAAAGTGATTGGTTCTCAGTGAATGTAGGTTTGCGGCAGGGGTGTGTGATGTCTCCATGGTTGTTTAATTTGTTTATGGATGGGGTTGTTAGGGAGGTGAATGCAAGAGTTTTGGAAAGAGGGGCAAGTATGAAGTCTGTTGGGGATGAGAGAGCTTGGGAAGTGAGTCAGTTGTTGTTCGCTGATGATACAGCGCTGGTGGCTGATTCATGTGAGAAACTGCAGAAGCTGGTGACTGAGTTTGGTAAAGTGTGTGAAAGAAGAAAGTTAAGAGTAAATGTGAATAAGAGCAAGGTTATTAGGTACAGAAGGGTTGAGGGTCAAGTCAATTGGGAGGTAAGTTTGAATGGAGCAAAACTGGAGGAAGTGTTTTAGATATCTGGGAGTGGATCTGGCAGCGGATGGAACCATGGAAGCGGAAGTGGATCATAGGGTGGGGGAGGGGGCGAAAATCCTGGGAGCCTTGAAGAATGTGTGGAAGTCGAGAACATTATCTCGGAAAGCAAAAATGGGTATGTTTGAAGGAATAGTGGTTCCAACAATGTTGTATGGTTGCGAGGCGTGGGCTATGGATAGAATTGTGCGCAGGAGGATGGATGTGCTGGAAATGAGATGTCCAAGGACAATGTGTGGTGTGAGGTGGTTTGATCGAGTAAGTAACGTAAGGGTAAGAGAGATGTGTGGAAATAAAGAGCGTGGTTGAGAGAGCAGAAGAGGGTGTTTTGAAATGGTTTGGGGACATGGAGAGAATGAGTGAGGAAAGATTGACCAAGAGGATATATGTGTCGGAGGTGGAGGGAACGAGGAGAAGTGGGAGACCAAATTGGAGGTGGAAAGATGGAGTGAAAAAGATTTTGTGTGATCGGGGCCTGAACATGTAGGAGGGTGAAAGGAGGGCAAGGAATAGAGTGAATTGGATCGATGTGCTGTCAATGGATTGAATCAGGGCATGTGAAGTGTCTGGGGTAAACCATGGAAAGTTCTGTGGGGCCTGGATGCAGAAAGGGAGCTGTGGTTTCGGGCTTTATTGCATGACAGCTAGAGACTGAGTGTGAACGAATGGGGCCTTTGTTGCCTTTTCCTAGCGCTACCTCGCACACATGCGGGGGAGGGGGATGTATTCCATTTGTGGCGAGGTGGCGACAGGAATGAATAAAGGCAGACAGTGTGAATTGTGTGCATGTGTATATATGTATGTGTCTGTGTGTGTATATATATATGTACATTGAGATGTATAGGTATGCACATTTGCGTGTGTCGACGTGTATGTATATACATGTGTATGGGGGTGGGTTGGGCCATTTCTTTCGTCTGTTTCCTTGCGCTACCTCGCAGACGTGGGAGACAGCGACAAAGCAAAATAAAAATATAATAAATATTTACAACTGAATATACAGATCATATCCAGCATCCAGTTTCAACACTAAGAGAGGAAAAAAATGCTGTGACACTTTGACATAAGAGGTTAAGAAGTAGTACCAAAACTAAATGAAACAAAAATAAATAAAACAGCAGGCCCAGATAAGTTTTATCCGAGGGCAATGAAAGGTGAAAAATTAGATAGTTAAACCCTTGATTGCTATTTTCAATAAGTCACTTGCTATGGGGAAAGTTCCACAGGAATGGAGGCTTGCTAACATAACACCATTTTCAAATAGTCATAAATCACTTTCCCAAAATTATTGTCCAATCAGTTTAACATCTTGAGGGAGCTCCAGAAGGGAAAGGACTTCAGAAAAATAGATAGACAGATAGAATACAGTGTGGTAAATCATCTGGATATAAAAATACATAACTTGCTGAATATCTGTTAGATACCTTTTACTTTAAAAACTGGATATAAATACTAAATTCTTTTTCTATTCTTATGAGTTAGTATTACACTCACTCCTTGTAAATTAGGATGGGTTGCAATGCGAACAATGCGCACCCCAGATAACTGTGGGAAATCATAATTCTGAAACTGATTGCTGATGGTCCATGGGATGAGGTCTCCTGCAGGTTTTTCTCCTTGGGTCATGGCTGACATCACAGATGACTTTGAGATTTTACCCTCCAGTGCCACCTGAAGATACACACATAAAAATAATTCTGTTCTAACTGCTAATACACTAGTACCCCAATAAATGCTACCCCTAAAAATGCTGTTTTGTTTTGGAGCTCTAAGTTTTACTAAAAAAAACAATGAAAACCCATAAAAGAAGCCTAAAGTCATGAGTCCGAACAGTCACAACACATTGAGAGGAACTCTATTTGCTTATACTCACTTGGCCAATCAGGGCCATACACATATGCTCACATACAATCAATGCCGAGAAATCTCCTCTATTAGTATAGTAAAAATTTTACTATGCTCACAATGTGAATGCACCCTTGCTGACTCACCAAGTTTTTGATATTATTGTGCCTATTGTGGTAGAGGATGTGTGGATCAGGTGTTTGCTTTGGAGAATGTATGCGAGAAATACTTAGAAAAGCAAATGGATTTGTATGTAGCATTTATGGATCTGGAGAAGGCATATGATAGAGTTGATAGAGATGCTCTGTGGAGGGTATTAAGAATATATGGTGTGGGAGGCAAGTTGTTAAAAGCAGTGAAAAGTTTTTATCGAGGATGTAAGGCATGTGTACGTGTAGGAAGAGAGGAAAGTGATTGGTTCTCAGTGAATGTAGGTTTGCGGCAGGGGTGTGTGATGTCTCCATGGTTGTTTAATTTGTTTATGGATGGGGTTGTTAGGGAGGTGAATGCAAGAGTTTTGGAAAGAGGGGCAAGTATGAAGTCTGTTGGGGATGAGAGAGCTTGGGAAGTGAGTCAGTTGTTGTTCGCTGATGATACAGCGCTGGTGGCTGATTCATGTGAGAAACTGCAGAAGCTGGTGACTGAGTTTGGTAAAGTGTGTGAAAGAAGAAAGTTAAGAGTAAATGTGAATAAGAGCAAGGTTATTAGGTACAGAAGGGTTGAGGGTCAAGTCAATTGGGAGGTAAGTTTGAATGGAGCAAAACTGGAGGAAGTGTTTTAGATATCTGGGAGTGGATCTGGCAGCGGATGGAACCATGGAAGCGGAAGTGGATCATAGGGTGGGGGAGGGGGCGAAAATCCTGGGAGCCTTGAAGAATGTGTGGAAGTCGAGAACATTATCTCGGAAAGCAAAAATGGGTATGTTTGAAGGAATAGTGGTTCCAACAATGTTGTATGGTTGCGAGGCGTGGGCTATGGATAGAATTGTGCGCAGGAGGATGGATGTGCTGGAAATGAGATGTCCAAGGACAATGTGTGGTGTGAGGTGGTTTGATCGAGTAAGTAACGTAAGGGTAAGAGAGATGTGTGGAAATAAAGAGCGTGGTTGAGAGAGCAGAAGAGGGTGTTTTGAAATGGTTTGGGGACATGGAGAGAATGAGTGAGGAAAGATTGACCAAGAGGATATATGTGTCGGAGGTGGAGGGAACGAGGAGAAGTGGGAGACCAAATTGGAGGTGGAAAGATGGAGTGAAAAAGATTTTGTGTGATCGGGGCCTGAACATGTAGGAGGGTGAAAGGAGGGCAAGGAATAGAGTGAATTGGATCGATGTGGTATACCGGGGTTGACGTGCTGTCAGTGGATTGAATTAGGGCATGTGAAGCGTCTGGGGTAAACCATGGAAAGCTGTGTAGGTATGTATATTTGCGTGTGTGGACGTATGTATATACATGTGTATGGGGGTGGGTTGGGCCATTTCTTTCGTCTGTTTCCTTGCGCTACCTCGCAAACGCGGGAGACAGCGACAAAGCAAAAAAAAAAAAAAAAAAAAAATCTTTTACCCACCATATCTGGAAAACACTGTGCAAGTTCTAGTGCTGCAAATGCATGTAAAGTACCAAGGTAAAGCTTCTCCAAAAGAATCTCAAGGCATATTTTCTTTAGCACCACAATCATACTCTGTGCTTTCTCTCTCAACTTCCACTTTTTAATACCTTCTATGATCCCTTACAGTGTCCTCCAGTTTTTTGGCTTAATCATTAATCAAGTACAATATTATGCATGCAAAATCACCATTTTCATATTCCTTTCTATCCCTGTACAATTTTTGCTCTACTTCTAACATGACCTCTCTCACAGCTCCATCAGTGAGAATGTCAAAAAGTAACATGGTTATAAGACAATACTGCTTCCACCTTCCTCCATCTGAACTACTTTTTTTTCCATATCTGATTGCCATTTCTCGCTTAGCAAGGTAGCGCCAAGGACAGACAAAGAAAGACTACATCCACACGCATCCATTCTCAAGCTGGCAAGTGCAATGAACCAAATCCACAGCACCCTATCCACAACCTTTCCGTGCTTTGCCCAAGACACTTCACATGCCCTGGTTCAGTCCATTGACAGCAAGTTGACCCCACCATACCACAGAGATCTAACTCACTCCATCCCAGGCAAGCCCTTCACCCTCCCGCATCCTCAGGCTCCAATCATTCAAAATCTCCTTCATCCTTCACTACATCCCCTACCCCTAACTTGGTCTTTCTGTTCTCCTTGCTTCCTTCACTTCCGACACACATATCCTCTTTGTCAGCCTCTCCCTATTCACTCCTTCCACATGTCCATACTACTTCAGCAACCAACCCCCAACCAACAACACAAAACTTATTACCACACATCTCTCTCATCCTTTCATTACTAACTCAATGAAACCATTTCGTGCTAAATACTGTCCTCAAACACTTCACTTCCAACAAATCCAACCTCCTTTGTACAGCCCCATTCACAGCCCATGCCTTACACCCATTTAATATTGTTGGGACCATCATTCCCTCAAACATACCCATTCTTACCCTCCCAGATAACATTCTCTCTTCTCACACATTCATCAGCACTCCCAGAACCCCCATCCCACGAACTGCTTCTGCTTCCATGGGTCCATTCACTCCCAGATATCTAAAACAACTTACTCCCTCTATCCTTTATCCACTTAAACTCACATACAAACCAACCCATCCTTCAACCCTACCAAACCTAATAATCCTGCTCCAACTCACATTCAATTTCAACTCTCTCTTTTACACACTCTTCCAAACTCAGCCAGCAACCTCTACAGCTTTTCACTCAAATCTGCCACTAGTGCTACATCATCAGCAAACAACAACTGACCTACTTATGCATTCCTTTATTGAATATAAAAATATTTTTATCTCAGACACCTTCCTTCTCAATCCATAAATAATGACACCTTCTTTATCAGTCTATAAATACTGAACATATTTCACAGCTTACATCTATAAATCAAAACACACGCCTTTTGCACCTCAAGGCTGTATTCCACCTGGGAGCACAGTAAGGTGGGCTTCTTTGAGTTGGAAAGGTCTTCACTAATGAAGTCCACCAGCAACACATTTACCAATGACTTGAAGTCTACTGATGAGGTTAGGACCACTGGACACAAACCTTCATCAAAAATGGTTTCTTGCCAATGTTTCTGCCACCAGCAGGTGAAATACAGGAACACCAGCTGCTGGATGTGCCTGACTTTTTTTTTCACCGCAGGAACCACATAAAAAGGGTCCTAGGGATGTAAGATTCAAGATCTGCTTTATACACATTTATGTACATTCCATATACAAGTACTGTACACTTTTCCCTTATGTATATTTTCTTTACAATCTCTCAAGTGATAAAAATGTGATCTAAACAAACATCTATCTCTTTCAGATTAACGATAATAGTCCTTTTAATTCCTCCAAACACTGCAGTAACGTGAGACACCTGGCCTTTATATAACGGCACTATCACTGCATCCATCAATACTTGGGTGCCTTATCAAGGTTCCAAGCCTTTAGACATACTGGGAAAAAAATATCCAAATGCAACTTAAGAAACCTATGTTCCATTCTTTTCACAGAAAGGAAAATGGCTTAACAAATACACTACTTCATAGCTTTCACAGTAACAATATAAAAAGAAATTTGCAACTAAGATAAATAATGAACATTTAACATGTACTTTCTGTAAGAAATATTCATCCTACCTGCACAACACTAATAACTGGGGGTAAGCAGTTCCCCTTTGTTTCTTCCTGTGGTGGTAACAAAACAAACAGATGGTGTGCTGGAGCATCAGACAGTGTCTGCATGTCATCTGGAGTATTGCGGTAATGGGATGATACTAGAAGACTCATTAATTGTGCCAAGAATTTTTCTGATACCTGAAATACACATCAAAAAAGCAGCAAAATCTATAGATTAATAATTCTGAATAAAAAACGAAATAATCATTCGATTTATGAATAAACGCTCTCTTTAGCTCTTTTTTTTCTTTCAAACTATCCGCCATTTCCCACGTTAGCGAGGTAGCGTTAAGAACAGAGGACTGGGCCTTTTTTGGAATATCCTCACCTGGCCCCCTCTGTTCCTTCTTTTGGAGAGGAAAAAAAAGAAAAAAAAAGAAAAAAAAAGAAAAAAAAAAGCTCTATGTTAGAGATATCCTTCCAAAATCAGAATCACCACAAGTATATATTACTGCAATTCATCACCCTTCTCATTTCCACTTGGATTTCCCTTGGAATCTGTGGCACTACCTTAACTCTAGTTCTTTCTTTCAGTCAATTTTTCAATACAGTCTTAGCACATGCCCATACCACCTCCATTTCAACATTTGTGTTACCAGTTACTCTAACAATATTGCTTATCTGTGTATACATCAATTCCACATGGGAGCAAAGTAGGGTGGACTCCTTAGAGATGGAAAGGTCTTCAACAATGAAGTCCACCAGCAATACAAATTTATCAGTTTCTATCCCTCTATAGCTATTACTTTGGTTTTTGCTCTTGAGAACTGGGTGCTTGTGCCCCATTACTAGCTAGACCATGCAACCCAGCAAGCTGCTGCATCATATGAATACTACATGGCCATTGGCAACTCAAGGGTGGGCTGTTTTGATAACTGCTTCTTCTCTACATGTTAAAGATTTTGGAACTCTACCTTCTCATGTCTTTCCCAAAAAATGACCTGGCACATTTTAAAAGACTGGTTTTTCACTTCCTCCAAAATTGTAAATATTTTCCCTTGCCTTTTCTTTTTCCCTTTCATAATTCTCTCAATATTTCAATTAGAGCCTGGCCTTGATGTGGACTTCTGTCTGTGCTGTCTGACTGGAGCCTTCAACATAAAAAAAAAAAAAAAAAAAAAAAGGCTACAGTGAGCTGCATCATATCTTCCTGTAAACTTCCCTGTACCTCCAAACTGTTTCCCAGCATCAACTTGTTCTTACAAACTTAGATACACCTACAATCTCACATCTTTGCTCTTCCAATGAGATCTAGAAATGTACCTTTCTTTCTACAATATCAGCCATCTCAAATGTAGTACTTAACTGTCAAGCTCCTGTGCATTCTCCATATCCAGTCCAAATACCCACATCTAAATCTTTTTTTGTGCCTAACTGCTTTTCCCAACTTTGTGAGGAAGCATCAGACACCCAAAGATGAACAATGACCTTACTTGTACATATCTAGCCTCTAGCTGTCATATACTATGTACAAAAACAGAGTCTAATAGCCAAAGCTAACCTCACAGACTACTCAACAGCTTCCCATTAACATTTCCTCCCTGGTTCAGCCCATTTCAGGAGCATTGCCCCCTGTATACCATATCACAGAAATTCTTTTTACTTACATACACATCTCATGCTCTGAATGTTAAGACCCCAATACCCCAGAGCCTCCTTTACTTTATACTTCCATCCTTTTCTTGGCCTTCCCCTTCCTGGAAACTTTGGTATATCCCAGTTCTGCAAGTCAACAAGGATATCAATGCCCAGTTTCCTCTAGGCAGACATGTTGTCCTGAAATATGTCATAACAGCATTGAAAATCCAATCTACTTACAATACAATGTGGACAGTGCGTTATATCCAGTACAAACCTTGTGGTAGCCAAAGAGAGTGTCTCTGTTGACATAAAACAACTGACAGTGACTAGCTGGAGGAAGGTTAGAGGGAGGGGTAAGTAGGTTTGCCTCCAAACATAGCAGCTGATGCAACCATGCTTCGACTGGATCACCATTTTTGTACCGAATGGATTCATCTAAGGTAATCTGTAAATACATGAAGATTGGAAACATACCAGGAAGGATAAAGACCATGTGTGTAATTGCTATTCATGTGTTACAAAGAGAGAGTTTTACACTTACGTTACCCCATCTCTTAACTTTGTATATATGTATGTACTGTCTTTACTCCTATACATATATGTGCCAGGAACAAACAAATAGATGCAATATTCACTCATCTATTCTCTATCATGTGCAATGCACCGAAATCACAGCCTCCTATCTGAAATCAGGCCCAACAGACCTTTCAAAAAAACTACATGTGAATATTAGAAAAATAGTCGAACATATTCATACAAAGAAAAAACTTATCATTCTAACTCGTAAAATGGTCATATTTTCAAACTATAATTGGAACGATGTGGTATACCGGGGTTGATGTGCTGTCAATGGACTAACCAGGGCACGTGAAATGTCTTAGGTAAACCATGGTAAGGTCTGTGGGGCTTGGATGTGGATAGGGAGCTGTGGTTTCGGTGCATTACACATGACACCTAAAGACTGAGTGTGAACGAATGTGGCCTTTTTTGTCTGTTTCCTAGTGCTACCTCGCTGAAGTAGGGGGTAGCGATACTGTTTCCTGTGGGGTGGGATAGCACCAGAAATGGATGAAGGCAAGTATGAACATGTGCATGTGTATATATTCCTATGAGTCTACGGGGAAAATGAAACACGAAAAGTTCCCAAGTGCACTTTCGTGTAATAATCACATCATCAGGGGAGACACAAGAGAGAAATATGTACATGTCTGTGATGTGTATGTATATGTATGTTTATGTGTATATGTATATGTATGTATATACGCGCATATGGAGATTTATGTATATGGATGTATATGCGCGCATATGGAGATTTATGTATATATATGTGTATATGAATGGATGGGACATTCTCCGTCTGCTTCCTGGCGCTACCTCGCTGACACAGGAAACAGCAATTAAGTATAACAAAATAATAATAATCATAAAAACATTAATTTCTAGTCATCAAATACCTCATGCAAAACTCTACCAAGTTCTTCTTTTTCTGACTTTCTATTTGTAGGATTAACTTCGGTGGATTTGCCTTTGGACTGGTTCCTGAGTTGATCAATCAACTTGAGAGAGAGTGATCTCCCTGTGCCTTCATAACCAGACACAGTAGATGACAGGAAGACTAGGTATGGACCCAACAGTTTATGCACAAGTGGAAGGGGAATGGCAGCAGCTTCATCAATTACCACAAGTTCAGCCAAGCTAAGACTGTTGCTCTCACCTGGTGCAATATACTGCAAAAATACCATTAAATCAGAACCATTTGTTATGACAGAATTCTAGCACAGTTTATGGATGACATAATGAAAACTAGAATTACAGTTAATTAATGTGATCCAAATCTCCCTTTACAATTACACTTACAAATATCAATGCAGTATTCTAACTTAAGACAGATGCATTCATCTACAAATGAGAGGCTTTACAAATAAAATATCAAACATGACATCGACTGTCTGATCATCACGGACAAGTAAACTAATAATTCTAACAAATGACTTCTCCATAGTACTTGAACTACTATACTAGTGGAAATGAATTGGTTAATTCCAAGTTATTAAATATGGGAGAAGATATTCACATCTTAAAATCACATTATACAACACATAAAAAGAATGTCATTTTCCATGAAAATCAACAGGTTTCTTTCTCTCGAATATCACAGACCAAGCACCCATCTGTTGAACACTATTCCCATTCAGGGCAACTGCACATAAAATGATTAACTAATCACTGCATGACAGGTTAAGTGCAGCACAGATCAATTTAAAGCTCATCTTGTAAGTGCCATACACCAACCTATCAATTGGATTGTGAATGCTTTTGCTTTTAAGTGTCTTATGAAGCGTCAGAACAAGAGTAGGTAAGACAAAGGGATGGCCCTCTGACAATTGACTGTCTCTTTTGTTAGCCATCTGACAGACTGTCTCTTCTGTGAAAGTTAATCATCCACAGTAGCTGTCTATTAACTGTAAAATTGATGACTCTTGAATAAAATGGGAGTTGGTACCTTTGTTCTAATCTCTTACCAAAGATGTCTCCCCTTAACCTTCAATTCTAACCATAAAACTGGGCTAAAATTATTCAAGAAGCTATAAAGATTCATGGAACATATGATAAAATCTATGACTTCTAAATAACCATCTAAGAAATGGTGCCAAACAGGTTTTGTACAAATACGTTTCCTATAATTTTCACCATAAATTTCAATACTGGACTTACTGATAAAGTAGTTGTTGAATTAAGGAACTATCAGTCTAAGCTACATATATTCATATATTTTTTTTCATACATATTCACCATTTCCTGCGTTAGCAAGGTAGCGTTAAGAACAAAGGACTGAGCCTTGGGGGGAATATCCTCACTTGGTCACCTTCTCTGTTCCTTCGTTTGGAAAATCAAAAAAACAGGGGGGATGGATTTCCAGCCCCCTGTTCCCATATATCTATATATCTAATGAATATTTTGGAAGAAAATTCAGAAACTGAAAAGGAATATAGTAATCAATCAAGCCCATAAAATGAAAATTGATAATTTCTTATCAGGGAAATAATAGTGTTGCAATCAGGATATAAATGTCAAACTAGGGAATTATTTACAGAAACAGAATCATAAGTGGTGCAATAACTCTTAGAATCATAACTGATGACTATTACAGAAAAATCTGCAATAAGAAAGGTGATGCCTAGCATACTATTTTCTTCCTGGCAAGTGGAAACTGTCCTGCATCTTTTAAAATTTGCTACCTAAATTCATCCATTGAAATATCAAGATACATTAAGGGAAAGAGATACAAAACTCTCAAAAAATAGAAGCTTCTTAAAACTGGAATAAATGGGAGGTCGGAGGTCATCTAATTCTACTCATATTCATGATTTTGTCCCAGTCAGTGATTTGAAAGATTTTTTTTTTTTTTTTTTTTTTTTTTTATACTTTGTTGCTGTCTCCCGCGTTTGAAAGATATTTCGTAATAATTCCAGTTCCCTACTGGTTCAAAATTTTGTGTCAGAGGGCAAGATAAATATCAAATCAAGGATCTTCATCAGCTGCCAAAGGTCTCAGTGTACTGCCCGTATAGCATTTTTCTTGCTTATGGTAAAAATGCTATAGTGCACATCTGTGTGTGTGTTAGTACATATCAGTTTGTATGGACATGCACTTTGAATAATGAAAAATCTATGCTCTCCAAAAATTCCATAAAATCATCTGAATTTTCTCCCTGCCAAGCAATATCCCTACTCTTGTTCTGATGCTTCACAAGAAACTTACAAACAAAAGCATTCACAATCCCTTTGGCAGGTTGGGGTACAGCACCTACAAGATAAGCTTTAAAGCAATCTATGCTTCACTTAACCTGTCATGCAGTGATTAGTTATTAATTCTGTGTATAACTGGCCTGAATAGGAATGGTGTTAAACAGATGGCTGCTGGGTTTATGACATGCTACTGAAAGAAAGCAGTTAATTTTCATGAAAAATTACATTCTTTTTCTGTATGTTGTATAATGTTATAATTCTTAAGATGTACATATCTTCTCCATTAAGTAACCTGGATTTGACCAATTAATATTGTACTGCTCTTTCCAGCATGTGGGTAAATATCCCACAGATGGGAAGTGTAGCTGATCTACTGTATGGCAACACAGATTGGTGGCAAGGACAACACCAACACTAATATCTATGTTCCACCACCATGTATGACAATTTTGAAATCAGGAATTCCTATTTGACTTGTCTGTAGTGTTTGGTATAAGAAAATAAGAGAGACAGACCATACATGCACCATCCACGGTTAAAGTGTTAAGGATTCCCCAACACCCCACCAAAAAAGAAGTAGATGGTATAAAAAAAAAAAGACCGTATATGCACCATCCACAGTTAAAGTGTTAAGGATTCCCCACCCCCCCAAAAAAAAAGAAATAGAATCTTCTAAACACATGTGTGCAACTGAGATTGTAATGTACCTCAGTGATCACAAGAAGTGCAATTGTGCAATTGTCACCTTAAACGACTTACTCTTTCTTATTCAGTTTTTATCATATCAACTGCATTACTTTAATATATATGTAAATGACATCTGTAATATACTATAAGCGCAATATGTGAAGAAAAAGGATTTCAGTAAATTATCACATCTTTCCATCCTGATTCTTACCAAAACCACCTATCCACATTTTCCTTTTTCTCTCACATTTTGAGGATAATGCACTCAAACATTAGTATAGATCTGAGAGGTCAGAGTGTATGTGACTAACAAAAAGCATCATATCTATATCTAATAAGCTTTACCATGCATTCATATTGAGGCTATATAATTAAATGTATCAGCTAATTCCTCTATAAACACTGTAGTTACTACAGATTTCTATTCTCATTTGTGCTGGCACCCATATTGCAATCATGCACACACAGTCCTCCAATATATCCCTGAACTGAATCTTTACTTTTTAATGTTCAAACCCAATAAAATAACTCTTTAAGTCCATTCACAGTCATTCTCTTCCTATCAACAATGACCTTAAGATTACAGTACATCTGTTACTCTAATCACTTTCCTCTTTGCAACAAAAAATATTCTACATTCCTGTCTAATCACTTCTACTTCCCATTCTTTCCTCCTCTCATGAAATCTATCAAACAATGCATGTAATGCAATTCATTCATCAATCCATCAGCCCAAAATCTTACTTGCATATGATAGAACCTGATCAAACAAGCTAACTTCTTCCTCATTCTTAGTTTTGAAAGGCTCATCTACATGCTTACCATCTATCCCCCCTCTTGGATATCACTTTCTCTGCCCCACTAGTTTACTGGATTTCTGATCTCTAATCATTCAATCTATCACTAAATAATTTAGTCTACTATTGCTCAAAAACAACCACAACTGTAATGGTACTTTTTCTTTCTCCAAACTTTTTGAGTCAATAAGCACAGGTAATTACCAACCTGGATAATTTGTTGCCTATCCCGTGTCACTACAACCCTCATCACGCACTTGCTGAATTGTGGGTCAGATGAACGCACAACCTGATAGTTCAAGTGCTCTTCATAACCCATCTTATTTAAGCTCTTGAGAACAAACTCAAACAGGGTGTTTAAGTTTTCAGGACTTGGAGAAGTGACAAAAATGTTGGAGTAGCCAAAGGCAATGGCACCAGCTGATTAGGAAAAAAAGAAAGTTTTAAGATATACTCTTAAATTCTATCTCTCCATTCATTTCATACTAAACTTTTCACAAATATGTTATTAGGTTCAGTTGGGTTGAGGGACAAGTAAATTGGGAGGTAAGTTTGAATGGAGAAAAACTGGAGGAAGTGTGTTTTAGATATCTGGGAGTGGATTCAGCAGTGGATGGAACCATGGGAAAAGAAGTGAGTCACAGGGTGGGGGAGGGGGCGAAAATTCTGGGAACACTGAAGAATGTGTAGAAGGCGGGAACATTATCTCGGGGAGCAAAAATGGGTATGTTTGAAGGAATAGTGGTTCCAACAATGTTATATGCTTGCGAGGCATGGGCTAATGGTAGGGTTGTGCGAAGGAGGGTGGATGTGTTGGAAATGAAATGTTTGAGGACAATATGTGGTGAGGGGTGGTTTGATCGAGTAAGTAATGAAAGGGTAAGAGAGATGTGTGGTAATAAAAAGAATGTGGTTGAGAGAGAAGAAGAGGGTGTATTGAAATGGTTCAGTCACATGGAGAGAATGAGTGAGGAAAGATTGACAAGAGGATATATGTGTCAGAGGTGGAGGGAATGAGGGGAAGCAGGAGACCAAATTAAAGGTGGAAGGATGGAGTGAAAAAGATTTTGAGCGATCAGAGCCTGAACATACAGCAGGGTGAAAGGCATGCAAGGAATAGAGTGAATTGGAATGATGTGGTATACTGGGGTTGATGTGCTGTCAATGGATTGAACCAGGGAATGTGAAGCATCTGGGGTAAACCATGGAAAGTTTTGTGGGATCTGGATATGGAAAGGGAGCTGTGGTTTCGGTGCATTACACATGACAGCTAGAGACTGAGTGTGAACAAATGTGGCCTTTGTTGTCTTTGCCTAGTGCTACCTCGTGTGTGTGTGTGGGGAGGAGGGTGTTATTTTCATGTGTAGTGGGGTGGCAATGGAAATGGATGAAGGCAGCAAGAATGAATTTTGTATATGTGTATACATGTATAAGTCTGTGTACGTATATGCATGTATACGTTGAAATGTATAGGTATGTACATATGCGTGTGTAGGCATTTATGTATATACATGTGTATGTCCTTTCATCTGCTTCTTTACACTACCTCGCTAACACGGAAGACAGCGACAAAGTATAATAAATAAATAAAAAATATATTAATGAAAAATCCTAGATTGTCTTTTCTGAACAGGAAGCTGATCTCAGAACTGTCTAGTTCTCCAGTGGATATCAAAGGCTATATGTCATTTGGCAGGGCAAAGATATTTTTGACCTTATTTTACAAGTCCACCTAATTAAAAAACAAACCTATACCAGTTCTAAAAAATCAAGATGTCTTTCAGTGCTTATACAACCTGTGAACAGCAGAGAGACCTGCACCTCTCAATCTGTGTTGATAAAAGTCAGCAAAGCCTTCACAAAGTAGGAATTCAAATTACCATAGTGGTCACTTCCTAAACCAGTTGCCAAGAGCCCAATTATCTTGAGCTATTCCTATTACTATTCTATTGTTTCTATCAATGCTGAGCATTTTGGAAGAATTAAGTTGAAAGAGAAACAGAAGTGTATTTCATTCATCAAACTAAGATAATGCCAATGAATTACCTAGATCACAGATGAGGAGTACAACGATAAATCAATTGTATGATATATGGAGGATATCCCAAGGATGGGGAGAAAGAATGCTTCCCACGTATTCCCTGCATATGACAGAAGATGACTAAAAGGGGTGGGAGTGGAAGGCTGGAAATCCTCCCCTCAAATTTTTGCTTTTCCAAAAGAAGGAACAGAGAATGGAGCCATGTGAGGATTTTCCATCTAAGGCTCAGTCTTCTGTTCTCTATGCTACCTTGCTAATGTGGGAAATGGCGAATAAGTATAAAAAAATGGAGGAGGAAGCATATGGAGGTAGATGCCTGAAACAAAACATTCATTTCTGTGAAATGGGCAATCTTAATGTTATATCTATAAATATAAAAGAATTAAAGATTATCAATGTATTTAAGTGGGGACTGAAGAGAAAAAAGTACTACCAACATCTCTCCTTTGTGTTAAAAGATTAATAAGAAGGGTAATGTGAACATAAAAATTTGCACTAAAATGGAAAAAAACCTAGCTGTAGTAAAGCAAGTGGAGTAACAAGCAACATATCACAACAGAGCCACAAACCTATTGATATTCCAAGTGCTGCAGATTTGCCTCGCCCTCTCCCAGCTGTAAGTGTGACTGTAGTGCACAGTGTCTTTTCTGTGATAGCAACTACAAACTGCAGCACAGATTTAGCCTAAAAAGGAAAATTAAATCATGTTTTTCAGTGAATTAACATATTTTACCAAAACCTCTAAATAATAAATTTGACAGAGATGAACTAGATATTAGATATTGTAAAAGGATATCTTACTAGACAGTATGAGCGACTGTTTAAAAGGAAAAAGTTGGAATTATATGTGAACAACAGTAATGAGGAACAATATGGGAATGAGATGATATAATCTGGGAGTATGTTTGAATGATGAAGACCTAAAGGAAAGGGAGTGCTACAGGTACCTGGGAGTGGATTTGGTAGTAGATGGAATTATGGGGTGCTGAAGTGAGTCACAGAGTGGTAAGGGAGACTAAGACCCCAGGCTCATTGCTTTAATTCATGTTTATCCTCAAATTCCTCCTTTCACACACCCTCCTAAACTCAGAAACTAGCTTTGCTTTGGCAGTTTCTCACTCAAACATGTTTTTCATGCCATGTCATCAGCAAAGAGTAAATGACTCACTTCCCTGGAGCCCCCATTCCTTAAAAGCCTGCAGACCTGCCCCTATCTCTAAGACTTCCACATTACCATCCTATCCATAAACTGATCAAACAGCCATTGTAACATCACACACTCCTGATGCAGACCCAATTTCTGGTACCACTCATCCTCTTCTCTTCCTACTCACACACATCCTTACTCTCCTAATGAAAACTTTCCTCCTATACCATGTATTGGTAACACCTTCCACGGAGCCTCTCTATCAACCCTATTATATGATTTCTCCAGATCCATATATTCCACATACAAATCCTTTTGTTTCTCTAAATGTGTCTCACACAAAGTCTTCAAAGTAAACAAACATCTGAGCCATACCTCCTCTTGAGCCATACATCCTCTGTCGCTCCTGAATCCATTCTACTTCTCCCCACTCTAATGCTCTGTGTATGCCACCACCCTCTCAACCACTACTCTAACATATAAAACCCAATAAATCTAGACATTTGTCCCCCTTCCCTTATAAAACATTACACAGGTATTCTGCCAATCCTCAGGTACCTCATCTTGAGCTATGCATACAATGAAAATCCTACCTAACTAAAAAATCATGCGCAATCCCATCCACTTAATGTGAGACAGCATCAGGAACAGAAGAAAGAGTGGCCTTATTCGCTCACATCTAGTCTCAAAATAACTGACTTTCTCACTTAAGTAACTGCAGCCTTCTTTGTACACATCCAATCTCTAGATGTCATGTATATATACCAAAACCAGAGCCAACTATTCACAGCTAAGCTCCACAGACTTCTTAATCTACATTGAATATTTCTTATGCCCTGTTTCAGCTCATAAACAGTACACCATACATACCATGATGTTTTGTTTCTTCCTATCCTATCAATGCTTTGCATCTTCATGATGGTTCAAGCCTTGATATCATAGAGCTTCATTTAGTCCATCTTTCCAAATTCTACCTCTCTCTCCTCCTTGTTCCCTCCACCTTTGACCCACAACTCATTATCAATCCCTTTTCATTCAACATTTCTAAATGCTCATATCACTTCTGTATACCATGATTGGGTTCCTCAATGCTCTCTACTAAATCCTTTTGACAATATCAGTTCTCAGAGATATTTACTAAATTGCTAGTTTATCTTTCTGTTCTCTTCTCATCAATTACTCTTCTTCAGACTACGTGGATAAATTGCAATACTGGTGACATCTTTAGAATTTAAGTGTTCACTCTCTATAATGCAAAGCAATTCTTAGGTTAATCTTTCCAGTGCTGCTGTTGAGCTGATTACACTATATCTGTTTGGTTAATGAAAAGTCTGAAGTCATTTATCAGAAAGGGTTCTAAAGGGACCATATCTTTATACATGCAGGAAACAACTATTGCATTAAATCATAAATGAAGAGTATATTTTCTTCCACAACATGAGAACAGCAGGATGAATAAGAAACCATAGTTACCTGATCTAGAGTCTTACAAAGATCTATTAACAGCCCTACTGGAGGATTATCCTTAAGTGACTCCTTCAGATCCTTAAGTTCCTGATCTTGAGGGGAAAGTGGAGACCTGATAGAAACTGAGGGTACTGGTTGTAGATCCCTTAAATGTGATGAGACTGGCAGGATGTGTAGCTGATCATCCATCACCACACAAGTAGAGCAGGATGCCAGTGACAATATGAATCTGAAGTAGACAATCAAAGAAATTCTGGAGGAAATATACAAAGACTGAACTATCTAATTACAAAATGTCATGCTCCACACACACACAGTAGCCTGTGTAAAATTTCCTCCATACATGTCATTATCTATGACCAGCGCTCACCAAGCCATACTTAGTTCATCACCATAAATCATTCATTTATAAACAATACACATCTCTGTTTCCCAATTCACTCTCTGTTCTCTCACCACTATTGTATTCTATATGAAAAAAATGCTCGTGTCTATCAGTCCTTCGTCTGTAGACAAAACAGGGAAGTTGCCAGACACACACCTGCCAATAACTAATCCATTTCCTTGGCAGGATAGAAATCATTTGACTGCTGAGGTGATGGTGGGGTAAGCAGTTATATCACTGAACAATGCCATGCACTCTTCAGGGTGCCGTGGCCAGAGAGTACCAACAAAAAACTACCATGAAGGCAGAGATAGTATGTGCCATGCACTGTACTGCATATTTGTTGAGCTATTCTGTTGCTCTCGATTGACACCCTTTTAAGAATTTTTCAAACCATTCCTCCCTTTTACCCTTCAGCTTTGTTTCACTAAAGAGCAAGAACATCCAAGTTTCTTTTCTCAATCATACTACCCATCTCTCCTCTCTTCTCATCTTGGTTACATCCACACACATATCTAGACACCCCAGCCTGAGTCTTTGAGGAGGATGAGCACTCCCTGCTTGGCTTCTTCTTCTGTTCCATCTTTAAAAACCGAAATACAATTGAGTGGAAGGTTGTTTCACTTCAAAACACTGAGCATGAACTGAGGATATGTATGAGTGACCTGATCAGCTGTAAGTATCCAATCACCTTATGGAATTAGGAGCAGCTTTAAAGATAATACATGTATAGACAGAAGGATATGTGTTGAAATTATTACAAAAATATGATGCTAAAATATGATAACATTTTCATAATGGAAAACCATCAAATGCAAAACTAAATGACTGTAAGTCATCAATGTAAAAGAAAAACAAAAGCTCTCTAAGTAAGTCTCAGAAAATCCCATACCTTTCATTGAATCTGGGAACAACAAACTGATGAGCCTCTGTGCGGTACCGAGCATGAACATCCATACTAAGAGTGTAAAGCTGCCGAAGTGAGGTCACAGTCTGAAGGAGTATCACAATAATCCCACCACCTTCCACAGTTTCCATGGTGCGGCACAAGATGTTGGGAGTTAAAGCTTCAAAGTCCTGTGACAAGTTTATAAAGTAATAAACCTTAGTTAAGAACACAGAAAAAAGTTCCAGTGGTCTATATCCACCTCTTTAAACCTCTTTTGTTATTTCCTAAATCAGTAGTTAGAAGGTTCAAGCAGATTCTAGTCTAAATACTAATCACTGTACTTCTGTGGCCGATCTTCCATATATGTACTTCAAATTCAATATGAAATCTTGTTTATTCTCTTCTCACTATAAACCTAAACAATCTCAACACTGACCTACAATGCACATCCCATACCTCCCCAAAACATCCTCATTCCATATTGTAAGTAATTACTGTACTTGCCCAATCTCTTTTACTGGAAAAACTACACTTACTCCTCCCTCAAGACCCCCTTCTATGGGCTCCTGCAATGCCTAGAAAGCCTGCCACACTCACTGAGTGTGACCATAGGTTAATTACTGTTGTGATTTTATGTGACTGTTTAGTTGGGGGCGAGTGCAGGACAGTTAAGAAGTGTATGGTGTCTTCATTGTGGAAGTTGCTTACTGGGTATGAGAGAGCTTGTGATATATTGAACCCACATTTGTAGTGATGAAACTATGGATGGTGTCCCAGGCCTAGATGAAAGTGTGACTCATAAATGTCCAGGGAGTGCAGTTTCAGATGGAAGTATGTCTGCTGAATTAGGGTTCAAGACTGGATTGGAGGTTGGTTGCTTGTTTAGCATTTGCCAAGTCACTGAAGCGCAAATATATCAGACAATGTGGTGTATGCTGAGAAAGGGAGGACTCAATAGTATCAAGTTGAATGTGAGGAAGAGCTGAGCTTTTTAGTTCTGAATGGAAGCTGGTGAATGGTTATGAGGCAAATTGAGTGGGATGGAGATGGTGAGGTTGCAGAGAATTGGGTGCTGAGCATGTTGAGGTGGAAATGTGTTGTTAGTATTTTTGTATCACTGAGCAGGTGGTGCTAGGCATATCATGCACTTCACAAGCATTTTCAGGCATATTTTGAGAATCTTATTTGTGTAAGTTCTTGTCACAAAGACAGATGATTACTTATGGTTTTATATAAGGAACTTCTCTTATCTTGTAAGAGTGACACAGCAACAAAATCTATTATGTATCATAAGGGCAGAGATCTTTTACAGACATCCTTGATGTCTCCACATATGCTTTCCATTATAAGTTTAAGCTGTAGTGTTTGGAAACAATGCATCTAATGCCAATGGCCATTAATTTTTGCAATAGAGGCACAAGTGGCAGTCCCCAAATAAGTCAACTGCCTCCTAAGGGTTAAAGGTTAACCAGTGCCAATACTCCATCAAAATAAGATTCTGGACATTCACTCATCAAAATAATTTATGTATAGTATTCAACATGATTTTAGTATATGTTTGAATGGGGATGACCAGGAGAAAGTTGAGTGCTTAAGGTACCTGAGAGGGAACATGGCAGCATATGGAATGATAAGGGTTAAAGTGAGTCAAAGGGTGGGAGAGGAAGGTTAGGGTTCTGGCAGGGAAAAGGTTATGGAAATGAAATGTCTGAGGACAATGTATGGTGTGAGGCAGACTGATCAAGTAATGAGAGACAGTTCACGAAAAAATGTTGTAGTTAACACATTATGATGGAGAGAGCTCGTTAGCATGCATTCAAATGGTTCAGACATATAGATACAATAACAAAAAAAAATAAAAATGCTATGAGAGACTAAGTGTTAGAAGGGAAAGGAGCAAAAGGCATAGGAAGACCAAAATGTGGATGGAAACATAAAATTTAAGGTACCAAGGGTACCAGGGCCAGAACATTCAGGAGGATGAGAGGCTTGCATTGGACAGAATAAGTAGAGTGATAGGGGAGATCAATATGCTCTTAACAGGTTGAATTAAGGTATATGAATGGTTAAAATAAATGATGAAATAGTCTGTGGGGCCTGCCTGTGGATGGTGAGTTCTAGTTTCAGGACATCAAACATGCCATCTAGAGAATGGATTTTGCAAATGAGGAACAGTTCATTTGTTCCTAATGCTATCTCACTAAGTCAAGAGAAACAATTAGGTACAAAGAAACTATATGTCAAATACATAAAACATTTCAGGATTACCTGTAGTACACACATCTTGTAAGTATTCCCAAGGATTCTGTGGGTCTCCTTGTAGTAACAGTACCTAATATCTGTCATGGACACAAACATTTCAAAGGGATCATCCTCACTGATTTCTGCCTGCCCAGACCTCATTCTGGCTTTTATCTGCTTCATTCTTTTCTTCCGATGTGATGAGAAAGTTAACTCCTTCTTGTAGCACCATAGGACATTGGCCTGCTTCAGGGATGACTTGGACAACATATGGTGCAAAAACACAACCTAGTTTCATGAAGAAAATTCCAATACATCAATAAAATATCAGAAGGACAAAGTGTACAGACCCTGTTGTAAATAATCCCGTTACAGATAATGAAAGTCATATGAAAAATGGAATAAAGTTATTAAACAAACTTTATAATTCTGCTTCCATTTACATGGAGTAGATCAAGGATATAGAAACTTTAAGCTCAAACATATCCTTGACTTGTGTCTTTTGTGCTGAAGCTCAGGTCACCCAGATAATCATGGTGCTTCTTGAATATTTGCTCTGCACAGCTCTTTCCTTCACACCTTTAACCATACTATGTCATATGTGTTTCATCAACTTCTTACATACACCCTACATAGTCAAGCTATCTTGGCAAGTGTTCATTGATGCATCACCTTAATGATTTCTTCACACCATATCTTTATATCCTTAATCTATCTATTTGTTTAATTCCTACATTACCATATAAGTATTTCATAACACTACTATATCTTTGCCAAACAAAAAGTACCTCAGACATGTTGATGTAGACACTATTTCCTTCTGACTTATTACTGATAAAAAATGACATAAATAGTAGTAACAGAAATGAAACCCTGCTTTCATGGACTAACTGGGGGAAAATGCAGGCCATCTGAGCCAATTGCTGTCACATCCTATTAGAAATTTAAAGCTTTAACATGTGCACTGTAAACTGACCTTGGTCCAATGGAAATATAGTGTAGGTTCTCCTCCACAACCCCATAGCTGGAGGTGTTCAGGGAGTAGCAAAGACTAATCTAAATCAGAAGGAAACAGCTCCAAGGGTGGATTTGGAGTCATTTCAATCATCTGGTCAGAACTAAGAACACATGAGATGCTAGCTACTCTCCCCAATTCATGATGTTCAATTATTTTCAGCTCCTTGGCAATGAAGATGTGTTTTCAAGGCTTCTTAGCTTGTGTATCACTGATAGCACTCTTATCTACCATAATGTAATGAAAAACGACAAACATCTGTACAAAAAACAAAGCAATTGCATGAGAACACAGCCTCCAAGTTTATGTCTTGATCAAGCATGTGCTGATCTCAAGCTAGTGATGAAGCTAAGTAAGTCTTGTTTCATACTGAAATTTCTATCTAAATTATCTTTGTAGGAGCAAGGGTACAAAAATCAGCATTGGACCATTAAACAACTATAAATCAATGTAACACTACATGTATGTAAGCAAACAGAGCACCATATGCAAATGAAATAAAGATAAATGAGAACCGAGGTTACACAGAACAGTTCGTCACAAATTCTGATGCCCAGCATCCAAGACAAATACTGGGAGCTAGAGGACTGTTCCTTTACATTCAAAACTCAAACCAATGGGTCTTTACCATACCAGACTTAATGTGTGATATGTGAATTCCACAGAAGTTTCCATTAGATCCCCAAATTACCCTAATGGGGTATAAAAGATATGTCAGAAGCCAAACTCCAGCAAATTTAGAATGGAGCTTCACTACAGATGAGAATAATTCTCTTGGTATATAAGTCTTCTCCTCTTCTATTCAGATTATTCATCTGAAATTCTTAAGTACTCATTTTGATGGGAAAAAAATTTGCCTTGACTATCTTTTAAGAGATTAAGACTTTAATCAAGAATACATTCATGGAAACCAGACTTTTCAAGAAACCCATACAAGTTTCCCCTAAAGAATAATTTTTTTTTATGGTCTGCTGTAACACAAAACTAATTTGGACTTTTCAGGGTATCTAAAGTTATATCTTTACTTCAAATTTACTATGCAATGACAGAAAAACAAGAACTCATTGTGGAAACTATGAGATGACAAAATATGCCATTAAGAACCTAAATAAAGGCTACGAAAGCTTACTCAACTTTTTCTGTCACATAACCATTACCACAAGATTCCCATGCTGTTGCAAGAAACATTTCATCCACACAATACACAAAAATATTACTATCTAAAAATAGGACAGTCTCTTTCAAACCTAAAAGACAGACACAATTGTTTGAAGGGCAGTTTCATATGTGTGTCTATAAGAAAAAGCTAGAGTAAAAATCTGGCTTAAGGTACCTTATTTTCAGGAGAAAGAGAATAACCAGGGTCACAATGAAAAGCATTTTATTATTCCAAAATTTTCATTTCATCATTATGTCATTATCAGAGGTTTAAACAAAGAAACAGTATAAAACATTACAAACAATATAATGATAATTATTCAATAAAGTTTTGCTGAATAATCTTTATCATATCTTGTATTCTAATACTTCCCTGATTAGCTACTAAAGATGACTAAGATATGTCAAAACATTTTTAGAATAAAAAAAGCAGTTCATCATGATCCTGGTAATTCTCGTCTCTCCTGATAAGAAACAAATTTCACACAATCATTACATGTGTACATCACCATACCTGGTCACGACTTTTGTCTCCCACCACCACCACAAGAGTTCGGTGACCCAGAGCAGCTCCATTTTCAATAAGAATACGAATGCGATTGTCTACTTTCCGCTTCACCATCTTAACAGGTTTAAATCAAGCCTGGGACCATAGTGCACTCTGAAGAAAGAATATTCAGGGTATATATATCACCTTCAGCAGTTTTTGAATCACAAGCTTTTTAAAAAAAATAAAGATTATAACACTGTACAACAGAGTAAAGTGGTATGTCTTGGCTAAGATGATTACTTTAACACTGAGTACAAAAAGGAACAACAGTAAAACATTTCCTTAACCCTAAGGCTTTCAAAATACCATGAATCTACATGATTACATTCAATATTTGTAAATATGTACTGAGAGAGGTGAGGATGCAGTCTGAAGGGGACAAGGTGGCCTGGGAAGTGAGTCAGTTATTGTTTGCTCACAGATTTGAGAGAGAAACTGCAAAAGCTGGTGACTGAGTTCAGTAGAGTGTGTGAGAGGAAGAAGTTGAGAGTAAATGTGAATAAAAGCAAGGTTATTAGGCTTAACATGGTAGATGGACAGATTGAGTTTGAATGGGGAAAATTTGGAGGAAGTGAAGTGTTTTAGGTTCCTGGGAGTAAACATGGTTGCAAATGGAACCATGGAAGTAGAAGTGGAGGCGAGTCATATGGCAAGTGAGGGGGCATAGGTTTTAAGGGCATTGAAGAATGTTTGGAAAGTGAGGTCACTATCTGGAAGGGCAAAAATGGGTATGTTTGAAGGTATAGTAGTCCTAATGATGTATGGATGGAAGGCATGGGCCACAGATAAAGATGTACAGATGTGATGGAAATTAAACGCCTAAGGACAATGTGTGGCATGAAGTGGTTTGATTAAGTAATAAAAGGGCAAGATAGAGGTGTGGCAATAAAAGAGTATGGTTGATAGAGCTCAAAAGGGTGTGTTAAATTGGTTTAGAAATAATACATCTTTCAATATTACATACTCTGACAGCAAGGACTGTTATGGAGAAAACAGAAAATGTGGAGTTGTAAAAAAGTACAAGGCAAGCAAAAACCTTGTCTGCCTCTCCATAGATTTTCAAAGGCAATGTCACACTTACACTTTTAAACTTTTTCATCTCTCCTTTGGCCTTGATTACCATTTGTAGATGCCTAGCATTGGAATTGACATGGTTCCTTAAGTACTGTAGGTCCACAGAGTCTTGATCTCCTGAATGAGGAGAGGCACTGATGAGGAGTTGCAAGAAGCAGCTGCCTGATTGTGCATTCTGAGTGCCCAGTGCCCCTAGAAATCTCATGTGTACCCACACTTTCTCTCTTCCAAGCGGATGAAATACAGTGCCCAGAAGCAAAATTCTCAAAATGAAGTGGCAGACTAAGAGAGTAAAGAAAGAACATATTTTCCTCTAGATAGCTTGAGGCATGCTGAGACAGGTTGCTTGTGCTCATCCCGTTAGAAACACAAGTTTCAACTCTGAGTGCATCATTTACTTTGAACCTATGATTTACAGCAAATCATCTCCCATCCTACTCATATTCCGGACCGTTATGACCACTCTCCTTATATTCTGGATCTAGTTTTCTCCTCTAGTCTATCCCATTGTGAGTAAACAATATCAATCCCAACTGGTTCATCTGATCACACTCTTATAAATGTAGCTATTCAAAAGCACCTCCCCCTCCAGCAACTTCTAAGTGTAAATACTAGCACCTCAACAAAGCTGACTGGAATAAATGACATAACTTCTTTTCTGGCTTTTTTTAGGTTGCTTTTGGGATGCTTCTGTCTTCACCAAACGCATAGCAGAGGTTATTCTTGCAGGAATGGAAGCATTTATCCCCTCTTCCTCCCATACCACCGCATCAAATCCTTGGTACAACCATTCCTGTTCTGAGGCCATTCAGGCTCCCATTCTATCAGTAACACTTTGGTGTTTGCTCTTGAGAACTGGCTGCTTGTGTGCCCCTACCACTAAGTGGACCACACAATATTTGGCAAGCTGCTGTATCACATGATTACCGTGTGGCCATTGGCAACTCAAGGGTGGGCAGTTTTGATTACTGCTTCTTTTCCTACACTTCAGAGCTTTCGAACTCTCAACTTTCTCATGTTTTTCCAAATATCTATGACTTGGTTCATTTCAAAAGACAGGTTTTTCACTTCCTCCAAAACTTGTAAACACTTTTCCTTTTTTTTTTCGTTCTCCCTTTCATTACTCTTTCTATAATTCCAATTAGGACTAGCCTTGATGTTGACTTTTGTCCATGACTGGAGCCTTCAACATAAAAAAGAAAAAAAAAAAGAAAAATTAGTTTCTGACATCAACCTGTTTGATAGCTGAAATCATGTTTTTCTGATGGTTTTCAAAATGTTTTATATAATTCTGACCTTCACTTCTATTGCAAATCTGTACATTTTAAGATAGTTCCCCCCTTATCCAATAAAGGAGGATCCCTAGAGGGAAGTAGGTTGAGGGAAATCACAGAAAGTAGTTATTTGCAATACAAATGAAGGTCAGAATCGTTCGAACGACAACAAAAACCATCGGATACACAATTTCACCAAAACCAACAAACTACAACAACTTTAACCTATCCAGGGCCTAAAGTAACCTGTGCACTGGCGTGCTTACCTTAATCAATCTCAGGGGACTCAAGAGATGGAGTCGTTGTGGTCTTTAGTCTCAAAATTGCATAAACCACTGATTCCAAGACTTAAGATCCCAAAATTCGCTGAATATCCGAAACATATATTACTAATAAACCTTTGCAGCGTGTTGTCTATGATAATATATGGGAGGCGGACAACGTATCATACAGCATGAAATAATAACAAGCAACTTAACTTCCATATTGCACAGGTAAACAGAATGTGATCATACAGGAACTAAAATCCCTCGCGTTAAGCATTAGAATTGCCGCCAATCGGCACATTCCCATTAGCTAGTTGGCAAAATAAATTTTAACTTACTAATACCAATCTGTCGTTTGATATATTGGATGTCGACTAGCCTACAACATACGTAAAATAAATGTTTCACTCACCGATGCAGACTAGTCGTTAAAATAACCACTGCCTTACTGGATTATTTACCTACGTTACTACAACAACCCATTTCCTAATAAGTTCACACTAAGATAATCTACTTTGAACTAAGCCGCTGCTTTGTCCTTTTTTTCCGATCTAAACTAATAGTAAAGTTGCTATATAAACACCACGTGCTTACACAAATCCACCCCTGCAGATCAGGAAATCCGGATTTGAATATATTTGTTTATATCATATATTCACGGGGCGGAGGGTCGGGATTCCTCGTCGGCTTTTTACGTATGGAAGGTATAAATGAAAATTGATTTCAGAGATATACTGACTTATATAAAGTGTTAAGATTGTATATTTAATACTAAAATGTACATATATATATTTTCATAGGCTTAATCATATATTCTATTTCACATTATATTAGATTTACATTATGTATAGAACCTAAAGGTAGTTTACTGTGGCAACTCATTCCCGAACATATGTAAACATATTTAAGGTGGTTCCTTAGCTTTGCTTTATAAGAAGTATATACCTAAGTTACAGGGTAAGTACATTTAAAGAAATAAGCATATTGAGTATTACTGGATCATATTCAGTGTGGGACCAAACCCAAAGGCGCTTAAGACAACCTAATTGAGCTACAAGGACAGGAGTTTGTTCAAGCTAGGTCGCCTCAGTACAACTGTTGCCGCCACAGTGTGGAATATTCATTTACGAACGGATGAGGTTGTAGCATTAGATTTTACAGTGTGGCAGAGAAGTCTAGTATAAGGCATTAGTGTGCGGCTCTGGTAAGCTAATACATCTAATTTTGTTATTGGTAAAGTTGTTAAGAGGCACCGAAAATATTGCAGATAGATATAATACAATTTCTTTTTCATTTGTTGAATGGAAAATACATTCCCTGTTATAGGACTGTTAGCAATAAAACTTCTAGCATATTATTGCAACTTTATCTTGCGTTAGTAAGACCTCATTTGCATTATGCGGTAGTTTGGGCTCCATACTAGGCAGTTGATATAGGTTGTTTAGATAGAGTACAAAGGCAAATGACAAAAATGATCCCTGGAATCAGAAACCTCATTTATGAAGAAAGGTTAGAAAGACTGAATTTATATTCACTTAAGAGGAGGAGGGCTAGAGGGGATATGATTGATGTCTTTAAATAGGTTAAGGGTATCAATAAAGGTAACATGAATAAAGTTCTTAGAATGGCGCCTCCGGATAGGACTAGAAATAGTGGATTTAAATTAGAAATTAATAGATTCATGTCAGATGTGGGTAAATATTGGTTCAGGAATACGGTAGTAGATGTGTGGAACAAGCTGCCGAGCACAGTGGTGGAAGCTAGGTCTGTAGGTAGCTTTAAACGAAAGTTAGATGTATTTATTGGTTCAGGTGGTTGGTTATAGGGTGGACTGACTCAGGAACTGTCTAGCATGGGCCAATTGGCCTCTTGCAGTGTCCTCGCTTATGTTCTTATGTAACATGTTTGGAGTAAGATTTTTTTTTTGTAAAATTATACATTTTATTAGAGAGAGCTATGAGGATATGGGGAATTGTTAGGTTGAAAAATGGTGAAACATGTTAAGAAGTTAGCAGAGTTTGTGAAAACCTTTCTTTGCTTCTAGCAGTTGAGAACGTTTTTTTATATAAATCATACATACTACATAGAGATGCTCTGTGCAAGGTATTAAGAGTATATGGTGCGGGAGGCAAGTTGTTAGAAGCAGTGAAAAGTTTTTATCAAGGCTGTAAGGCATGTGTACAAGTAGGAAGAGAGGAAAGTGATTGGTTCCCAGTGAATGTCGGTTTGTGGCAAGGATACGTGATGTCTCCATGGTTGTTTAATTTGTTCATGGATGGGGTTGTTAGGGAGGTGAATGCAAGATTTTTGGAGTGGGGGGGCAAGTATGCAGTCTTTTGTAGATGAGAGGGCTTGGGAAGTGAGTCAGTTGTTTGCTGATGATTCAGGTGAGAAACTGCAGAAGCTGGTGACTGAGTTTGGTAAAGTGTGTGAAAGAAGAAAGTTGAGAGTAAATTGAATAAGAGCAAGGTTATTAGGTTCATTCAGATTGAGGAATAAGTAAATTGGGAGGTGAGTTTGAATGGAGAAAAACTTGAGAAAGTGAAGTGTTTTAGATATCTGGGAGTGGATTTGGCAGTGGATGGAACCATGGAAGCAGAAGTGAATCACAGGGGGGAGGGGCGAAGGTTTTTGGAGCATTGAAGACTGTGTGGAAGGCGAGACTGTTATTTTTAAGAGCAAAAGTGGGTGTTTGAAGGAATAGTGGTTCCAACTATGTTATATGGTTGTGAGGCATGGGCTATAGATAGGGTTGTGCGGAGGAGGGTGCATGTGTTGGAAATGAGGTGTTTGAGGACAATATGTGGTGTGGGGTGGTTTGATCGAGTAAGTAATGAAAGGGTGAGAGAGATGTGTGGTAATGAAAAGAGTGTGGTTGAGAGAGCAGAAGAGGTTGCATTGAAATGGTTTGGTCACATGGAGAGAATGAGTGAGGAAAGATTGACAGAGAGGATAAATGTGTCAGAGGTGGAGGGAACGAGGAGAAGTGGGAGACCAAATTGGAGGTGGAGGGATGTAGTGAAAAAGATTTTGAGCGATTGGGGCCTGAACATGCAGGAGGGTGAAGGCATGCAAGGAATAGAGTTAATTGGAATGATGTGGTATACCGGGGTTGACGTGCTGTCAATGGAGTGAACCAGGGCATGTGAAGCATCTGGAGTAAACCATGGAAAGTTTTGTGGGGCCTGGATGTGGAAAGGGAGGTGTGCTTTTGGTGCATTACACATGACAGCTAGAGACTGAGTGTGAACGAATTTTGTCTTTGTTTTCCTTTCCTAGTGCTACCTCATGGGGGGGCAGGGGGATGATATTTCATGTGTGGCAGGGTGGCGATGGGAATGAATAAAGGCAGCAAGTGTGAATTATATACATGGGTATATATGTATATGTCTGGAAATCCTCCCCTCTCATTTTTTTTTTTAATTTTCCCAAAGAAGGAACAGAGAAGGGGGCCAGGTGAGGATATTCCCTCAAAGGCCCAGTCCTCTGTTCTTAACGCTACCTCGCTAATGCGGGAAATGGCGAATAGTTTGAAAGAAAAAAGAAAGAAAATATATATATATATATATATATATATATATATATATATATATATATATATATATATATATATATCTTTCTTTCTTTTAAACTATTCGCCATTTCCCGCGTTAGCGAGGTAGCGTTAAGAACAGAGGACTGGGCCTTTTTTGGAATATCCTCACCTGGCCCCACTCTGTTCCTTCATTTGGAAAATTAAAAAAAACGAGAGGGGAGGATTTCCAGCCCCCCACTCCCTCCCCTTTTAGTCGCCTTCTACGACACACAGGGAATACGTGGGAAGTATGTGTTTTGGAAGGAGGTAAATAAAGTACGCAAGACAAGGGAACAAATGGGAACTTCAGTGAAGGGGGCTGATGGGGAGGTGATAACAAGTAGTGGTGATGTGAGAAGATGGAGTGAGTATTTTGAAGGTTTGTTGAATGTGTTTGTTGATAGAGTGACAGATATAGGGTGTTTTGGTTGAGGTGGTGTGCAAAGTGAGAGGGTTAGGGAAATGATTTGGTAAACAGAGAAGAGGTAGTAAAAGCTTTGCGGAAGATGAAAGCCGGCAAGGCAGCGGGTTAGGATGGTATTGCAGTGGAATTTATTGAAAAAGGGGGTGACTGTATTGTTGACTGGTTGGTAAGGTTATTCATTGTATGTATGACTTATGGTGAGGTGCCTGAGGATTGGCCGAATGCTTGCATAGTGCCATTGTACAAAGGCAAAGGGGATAAAAGTGAGTGCTCAAATTACAGAGGTATACGTTTGTTGAGTATTCCTGGGAAATTATATGGGAGGGTATTGATTGAGAGGGTGAAAGCATGTACAGAGCATCAGATTGGGAAAGAGCAGTGTGGTTTCAGAAGTGGTAGAGGATGTGTGCATCAGGTGTTTGCTTTGAAGAATGTATGTGAGAAATACTTAGAAAAGCAAATGGATTTGTATGTAGCATTTATGGATCTGGAGAAGGCATATGGTAGAGTTGATAGAGTAGAGTTGATAGAGATGCTCTGTGGAAGGTATTATGAATATATGGTGTGTGAGGCAAGTTGTTTGAAGCAGTTAAAAGTTTTTATCAAGGATATAAGGCATGTGCACATGCAGGAAGAGAGGAAAGTGATTGGTTCTCAGTGAATGATGGTTTGCGGCAGGGCTTTGTGATGTCTCCATGGTTGTTTAATTTGTTTATGAATGGGGTTGTTAGGGAGGTGAATGCAAGAGTTTTGGAAAGAGGGGCAAGTATGCAGTCTATTGTGGATGAGAGAGCTTGGGAAGTGAGTCAGTTGTTGTTCGCTGATGATACAGCACTGGTGGCTGATTCATGTGAGAAACTGCAGAAGGTGGTGACTGAGTTTGGTAAAGTGTGTGAAAGAAGAAAGCTGAGAGTAGATGTGAATAATAGCAAGGTTTTTAGGTACAATAGAGTAGAGGGACAAGTCAATTGGGAGGTAAGTTTGAATGGAGAAAAACTGGAGGAAGTGAATTGTTTTAGATATCTGGGAGTGGATTTGGCAGCGGATGGAACCATGGAAGCAGTGAATCATAGGATGGGGGAGGGGGCAAAAGTTTTGGGAGCGATGAAGAATGTGTGGAAGTCGAGAACATTATCGTTGAAAGCAAAAATGGGTATGTTTGAAGGAATAGTGGTTCCAACAATGTTATATGGTTGCAAGGCGTGGCCTATAGATAGAGTTGTGCAGAGGAGGGTGGATGTGCTGGAAATGAGATGTTTGAGGAAAATATGTGGTGTGAGGTGGTTTGATCGAGTAAGTAATGATAGGGTAAGAGAGATGTGCGGTAATAAAAAAGGTGTGGTTGAGAAAGCAGAAGAGGGTGTTTTGAAATGGTTTGGTCACATGGAGAGAATGAGTGAGGAAAGATTGACCAAGAGGATATATGTGTTAGAGGTGAAGGGAACGAGGAGAGTGGGAGACCAAATTGGAGGTGGAAAGATGGAATGAAAAAGATTTTGAGTGATCGGAGCCTGAACATGCAGGAGGGTGAAAGGCGTGCAAGGAATAGAGTGAATTGGAACGACATGGTATACCGGGGTCGACGTGCTGTCAATGGATTGAACCAGGGCATGTGAAGTGTCTGGGGTAAACGATGGAAAGTTCTGTGGGGCCTGGATGTGGAAAGGAAGCTGTTGTTTCGGTGCATTATACATGACAGCTAGAGACTGAGTGTGAAAGAATGTAGCCTTTGTTGTCTTTTCCTAGTGCTACCTCGCGTACATGCGGGGGAGGGGATTGTTATTTCATGTGTGGCTGGGAGACGATGGGAATGAATAAAGGCTGACAGTATGACTTATGTACATGTGTATATATGTATATGTCTGTGTGCATATATATGTATGCATTGAGATGTATAGGTACGTATATTTGCGTGTGTGGATGTGTATGTATGTACATGTGTATGTGGGTTGGTTGGGCCATTCTTTAGTCTGCTTCCTTGCGCTAGCTCGCTAACGCGGGAGACAGCAAGAGTAAAATAAATAAATAATAAATATAATTATATATATATATATATATATATATATATATATATATATATATATATATATAGAGAGAGAGAGAGAGAGAGAGAGAGAGAGAGAGAGAGAGAGAGAGAGAGAAAACAAATGTGGCTTTTGTTGTCTTTTCCAAGCGCTACCTCGCGCACATGCGGGGGGGAGGGGTAGGGGGTTGTTATTTTGTGTGGTGGGATGGGGTGGCGATGGGAATGATTAAAGGCAGACTATGAATTATGTACGTGTGTATACATGTATATGTGTGTATATATATATATATATATATATATATATATATATATATATATATATATATATATATATATATGTATATGTTGAGATGTATAGGTATGTATGTTTGCATGTGTGAACGTGTATGTACATACGTGTGTATGTGATGGGCTGGGCCATTCTTTCGTCTGTTTCCTTGCGCTTCCTCGCTAACGCGGGAGACCGACAAGGTAAAATGAAAAAAAATATGTATACGTTAAAATTTATAGGTATGTATATGTGCGTGTGTGGACGTGTGCGGAAGTGAATCATAGGGTGGGGGAGGGGGCGAAAATCCTGGGAGCCTTGAAGAATGCGTGGAAGTCGAGAACATTATCTCGGAAAGCAAAAATGGGTATGTTTGAAGGAATAGTGGTTCCAACAATGTTGTATGGTTGCGAGGCGTGGGCTATGGATAGAGTTGTGCGCAGGAGGGTGGATGTGCTGGAAATGAGATGTTTGAGAACAATGTGTGGTGTGAGGTGGTTTGATCGAGTAAGTAACGTAAGGGTAAGAGAGATGTGTGGAAATAAAAAGAGCGTCTTTGAGAGAGCAGAAGAGGGTTTTGAAATGGTTTGGGCACATGGAGAGAATGAGTGAGGAAAGATTGACCAAGAGGATATATGTGTCGGAGGTGGAGGGAACGAGGAGAAGTGGGAGACCAAATTGGAGGTGGAAAGATGGAGTGAAAAAGATTTTGTGTGATCGTGGCCTGAACATGCAGGAGGGTGAAAGGAGGGCAAGGAATAGAGTGAATTGGATCGATGTGGTATACCGGAGTTGACGTGCTGTCAGTGGATTGAATCAGGGCATGTGAAGCGTCTGGGGTAAACCATGGAAAGCTGTGTAGGTATGTATATTTGCGTGTGTGGACGTATGTATATACATGTGTATGGGGGTGGGTTGGGCCATTTCTTTCGCCTGTTTCCTTGCGCTACCTCGCAAACGCGGGACACAGCGTTATATATATATATATATATATATATATATATATATATATATATATATATATATATATATATATATATATATATATATATATATGTCTGTGTGTATATATATGTATATGTTGAGATGTATAGGTATGTATATCTGCGTGTGTGGACATGTATGTATATACATGTGTATGTGGGTGGGTTGGGCCATTCTTTCGTCTGTTTGCTTGCGCTTCCTCGCTAACGCGGGAGACCGACAAAGTAAAATAAAAAATAATATGTATACGTTAAAATGTATAGGTATGTATATGTGCGTGTGAGGACGTATATATATATATATATATATATATATATATATATATATATATATATATATATATTATTTTTTTATTATACTTTGTCGCTGTCTCCCGCGTTTGCGAGGTAGCGCAAGGAAACAGACGAAAGAAATGGCCCAACCCCCCCCATACACATGTATATACATACGTCCACACACGCAAATATACATACCTACACAGCTTTCCATGGCTTACCCCAGACGCCCCACACGCCCCGATTCAATCCACCGACAGCACGTCAACCCCGGTATACCACATCGCTCCAATTCACTCTATTCCTTGCCCTCCTTTCACCCTCCTGCATGTTCAGGCCCCGATCACACAAAATCTTTTTCACTCCATCTTTCCACCTCCAATTTGGTCTCCCTCTTCTCCTCGTTCCCTCCACCTCCGACACATATATCCTCTTGGTCAATCTTTCCTCACTCATTCTCTCCATGTGGCCAAACCACTTCAAAACACCCTCTTCTGCTCTCTCAACCACGCTCTTTTTATTTCCACACATCTCTCTTACCCTTACGTTACTCACTCGATCAAACCACCTCACACCACACATTGTCCTCAAACATCTCATTTCCAGCACATCCATCCTCCTGCGCACAACTCTATCCATAGCCCACGCCTCGCAACCATACAACATTGTTGGAACCACTATTCCTTCAAACATACCCATTTTTGCTTTCCGAGATAATGTTCTCGACTTCCACACATTCTTCAAGGCCCCCAGAATTTTCGCCCCCTCCCCCACCCTATGATCCACTTCCGCTTCCATGGTTCCATCCGCTGCCAGATCCACTCCCAGATATCTAAAACACTTCACTTCCTCCAGTTTTTCTCCATTCAAACTCACCTCCCAATTGACTTGACCCTCAACCCTACTGTACCTAATAACCTTGCTCTTATTCACATTTACTCTTAACTTTCTTCTTCCACACACTTTACCAAACTCAGTCACCAGCTTCTGCAGTTTCTCACATGAATCAGCCACCAGCGCTGTATCATCAGCGAACAACAACTGACTCACTTCCCAAGCTCTCTCACCCCCAACAGACTTCATACTTGCCCCTCTTTCCAAAACTCTTGCATTTACCTCCCTAACAACCCCATCCATAAACAAATTAAACAACCACGGAGACATCACACACCCCTGCCGCAAACCCACATTCACCGAGAACCAATCACTTTCCTCTCCTCCTACACGTACACATGCCCCACATCCTCGATAAAAACTTTTCACTGCTTCCAACAACTCTCCTCCCACACCACACATTCTTAACACCTTCCACAGAGCATCCCCATCAACTCCATCACATGCCCTCCCCAGATCCACAAATGCTACATACAAATCCATTTGCCCCTCTAAGCATTTCTCACATACATTCTTCAAAGCAAACACCTGATCCACACATCCTCCACCACTTCTGAAACCACACTGCCCCTCCCCGATCCGACGCTCTGCACATGCCCCCACCCCCCCAATCAATACCCTCCCATATAATTCACCAGGAATACTCAACAAACTTACACCTCTGTAATTTGAGCACTCACTCCCATCCCCCCTGCCTTTCTACAATGGAACTACGCACGCACTCCGCCAATCCTCAGGCACCTCACCATGAGTCACACATACACTAAATAACCTTACCATCCAGTCCACAATACAGTCACCCCCTTTTTTAATAAATTCCACTGCAATACCATCCAAACCTGCTGCCTTGCCGGCTTTCATCTTCCGCAAAGCTTTCACTACCTCTTCTCTGTTTACCAAATCATTTTCCCTAACCCTCTCACTTTGCACACCACCTCGACCAAAACACCCTATATCTGCCACTCTATCATCATATATATATATATATATATATATATATATATATATATATATATATATATATATATATATATATGCATATATATATATATATATGCATATATATATATGCATATATATATATATATATATATATATATATATATATATATATATATATATATATATATATATATTTTGTTTTGCTTTGTCGCTGTCTCCCGCGTTTGCGAGGTAGCGCAAGGAAACAGACGAAAGAAATGGCCCAACCCATCCCCATACACATGTATATACATACACGTCCACACACGCAGATATACATACATATACATCTCTACATATACATATATATACACACAGACACATACATATATATATATATATATATATATATATATATATATATATATATATATACCCATGCACACAATTCACACTGTCTGCCTTTATCCATTCCCATCGCCACCTCGCCACACATGGAATACCATCCCCCTCCCCCCTCATGTGTGCGAGGTAGCGCTTGGAAAAGGCAACAAAGTCTCTAGCTGTCGTGCAATAAAGCCCGAAACCACAGCTCCCCCCCCCTCCACATCCAGGCCCCACACAACTTTCCATGGTTTACCCCAGACGCCTCACATGCCTCATATGTCTGTGTGTATATATATGTATACGTTGAGATGTATAGGTATGTATATCTGCGTGTGTTGACGTGTATGTATATACATGTGTATGTGGGTGGGTTGGGCCATTCTTTCGTCTGTTTCCTTGCGCTACCTCGCTAACGCGGGAGACAGCGACAAAGCAAAATAAAAAATGAATATATATATGCATATGTATGTGGGTAGGTTGGGCCATTCTTTCGTCTGTTTCCTTGCGCTACCTCGCGGGAGACAGCGACAAAGTATAATGGATAGAAATAGATATTTTATAGAAAGTTGGTTTGTTTTTTCATCCACTAGGTATTGCCAAAGTTATAAGGCTTAGAACAAATCTACCTATAGTGAAAGGCGAAACTATACTTTCAACATTTGCATTTATTTCAAAATATATTTGATATTCTTACGGTGGACTTGCATTCTTCATTTGAAATCGTCTTTTCCTTTTCATTTGGATAACATGTCACTGTGATTCCATATGTGTAAAACTGTGTGTAAAGTTTCACTTTATGAGCACCACAAACATAACTTTGGAATATTGGTGACTGTTTTGAAGCGATGGGACTGGTTGGAGAAGGAGTAAGAATAGTGGAGCATGATTAGGACAGTTTTTAGGAATTCATCAGTTTAGCCTTGCATAGCTCTATCTGTCTGAAATTACTTAAAATGGGTATAGGCAAATTGGCATATTTCATTTAAGGAACTGAGATGATGAGAAAAATCCAACCGCAAGAATCTTCGTTACCATATATATCTCTGATGCCCATTCCCTTTGGGAGTTCCCACTAAGGAGTAGCCACGACAAAAGAATCTTTTAAACTGTGAACTCCAGCGCTGCTTCTTAGCCCTTAATGACTCACCTTTAACAGGCTACTGACTGGGCGATATGCCCAATTGTAGGGGGCTTGTAATAAGTGTCATAGGCCTGAGATGTTAGGTCAGCCTCTTTCATCCCTGGCGGGGATGGATAGTGTTCCGACTTCACTTGGTCAGCCTTAGCATAGTTACTGCCTGTGAAGAGTCGGGTCCCACTAGGGACCCATCTGATGACATGTGGTGCAGCAGCAGTTGGCCGCCAATGAATTTGTTAAAATGTAGATTACTACATCATCAAGCAGTTTAAGTTGTTGCATGTAGGAAACTGGTCAAGGTGTTTTACACTAAGTATTGTGGTTGTGACAATTTGTTTATGCATTTTGCAGTCCAGCAAAGCAATACAAAGACATGCAAAGCAAACAGTAGCAGACTGTTTAGTTAAGCTATATGAGAGTAGAATTAATCAGAAACGCAATTTAGTGAAGAGAGAAAGTAAAGTAACCAGATAACCATGAGAAGTAATACAATTAAAACCTATAATCTTGGAGGTGCAAATTATGTGAATTGAGGAATTTAGGCAAAGAATTGGTTATACATTTGGTTAGATATGATGTTGCTTTAAAGTAGTCTTACTATTTCATCATTGCGTACAGTAATAATCCTGATGCTGAAAAAGTATTTTGCCTCTTCCAAAGTAAAATTCTTCCAGTGAATTTGCATACAATTCTGTATGTGAAAGCAAATTAATGTAGTTTTAAATAGGTACACATATTTTTTAGTTCAAGAATATTGCAGCCTTTGATTCTTGTGAATCAACTGCGTTAGTTCACCTTGTGACCATTTTTTTTTTTAGGCAAAATAGGGTTATGTAGATGGTTCTCGAAGGATTTTTCTTTTCATTTTAGGAATCATCTTGGCAGCCTACTAATGTACTACCTATCTATTTTTTTCTAGTCATGGGAAACAAAAATGATCACAACATTTAAGAAAGAGATGCACCAGTGAGTTGTACATGTACGAGTGAGGATTAATTTCTCAGTAGATAGATTCGTATACCTTTTTCTTTGAACCATTAAAAGTTAGTTTGTCATTTTTACTGCTTCTGAGCACTGCCTATTTGACTTTAGGTCATCAGAGAATGTTACTTTTGCCTTTTTAACTTTTTTATATTATGTAAATTCCTACTGGTGTTATGCTAATGGACATTGCAAATTTCCTGATTTTGGTCTGAGTGCAGTTGGCTCGGCCAAACTTAAAGTTGCTCAAATATAAATGAATGGTTAAGTAAACGTTGTAAGGTTAAAAAAATTAGCATAACTTTCAAAATGTAATTCTTGATCCAAGCATGTTCTGGCAAATAAGAAATTATCCAGTTTTCAGCGGATGTTAACTTTCTGGAGACGATTCTTTCATGATTTTATCATTGTATGTGTACAGTACCTGGATTCTACTGAGCTGCTGTTGCTTGAATCATGATTTATGTATTCATACATCATTACTCCTCTACAATATATGCAGATTACATATTTCCAAAATATATACACACACACACATGAGGAATGGCCCAGCCCAGCCACATACACATGTACATACATAAACGCCGACACACACATATACATTTCAACATATACACAGACTTATACATATATACACATGTACATATCCGTACTTGCTGCTTTGATCCATTTCTGTCGCCACCCTGCCACACATGAAGTAGCATTCCCCCCACTCCCCAAGCGAGGCAGCGCCAGGAACAGACAAAAAGGGCCCACATTCGTTCACGCTCAGGCTCTAGCTGTCATTTGTAATGCACCGAAACCACAGCTCCCTCTCCACATCCAGGCCCCACAGATCTTTCCATGGTTTACCCCAGACGCTTCACATGCCCTGGTTCAATCTATTGACAGAACATCGACCCCGTTATACCACATTGTTCCAATTCACTATATTCCTTGCACGCCTTTCATCCTTCTGTATGTTCAAGCCCCGATCACTCAAAATCTTTTTCACTCCATCCTACGTCAGTAACGTGGGAGACAACAGTTGAGTAGAATAATAATAATAATAATGATAATAATAATGATAATAGTAATATATATATATATATATATATATATATATATATATATATATATATATATATTTTTTTTTTTTTTTTTTTTTTTTTTTTTGCCGCTGTCTCCCGCGTTTGCGAGGTAGCGCAAGGAAACAGACGAAAGAAATGGGCCAACCCACCCCCATACACATGTATATACATACGTCCACACACGCAAATATACATACCTACACAGCTTTCCATGGTTTACCCCAGATGCTTCACATGCCTTGATTCAATCCACTGACAGCACGTCAACCCCGGTATACCACATCGCTCCAATTCACTCTATTCCTTGCCCTCCTTTCACCCTCCTGCATGTTCAGGCCCCGATCACACAAAATCTTTTTCACTCCATCTTTCCACCTCCAATTTGGTCTCCCTCTTCTCCTCGTTCCCTCCACCTCCGACACATATATTCTCTTGGTCAATCTTTCCTCACTCATTCTCTCCATGGGCCCGAACCATTTCAAAACACCCTCTTCTGCTCTCTCAACCACGCTCTTTTTATTTCCACACATCTCTCTTACCCTTACGTTACTTACTCGATCAAACCACCTCACACCACACATTGTCCTCAAACATCTCATTTCCAGCACATCCATCCTCCTGCGCACAACTCTATCCATAGCCCACGCCTCGCAACCATACAACATTGTTGGAACCACTATTCCTTCAAACATACCCATTTTTGCTTTCCGAGATAATGTTCTCGACTTCCACACATTCTTCAAGGCCCCCAGAATTTTCGCCCCCTCCCCCACCCTATGATCCACTTCTGCTTCCATGGTTCCATCTGCTGCCAGATCCACTCCCAGATATCTAAAACACTTCACTTCCTCCAGTTTTTCTCCATTCAAACTCACCTCCAATTGACTTGACCCTCAACCCTACTGTACCTAATAACCTTGCTCTTATTCACATTTACTCTTAACTTTCTTCTTCACACACTTTACCAAACTCAGTCACCAGCTTCTGCAGTTTCTCACATGAATCAGCCACCAGCGCTGTATCATCAGCGAACAACAACTGACTCACTTCCCAAGCTCTCTCATCCCCAACAGACTTCATACTTGCCCCTCTTTCCAAAACTCTTGCATTACCTCCCTAACAACCCCATCCATAAACAAATTAAACAACCATGGAGACATCACACACCCCTGCCGCAAACCTACATTCACTGAGAACCAATCACTTTCCTCTCTTCCTACACGTACACATGCCTTACATCCTCGATAAAAACTTTTCACTGCTTCTAACAACTTGCCTCCCACACCATATATTCTTGATACCTTCCACAGAGCATCTCTATCAACTCTATCATATGCCTTCTCCAGATCCATAAATGCTACATACAAATCCATTTGCTTTTCTAAGTATTTCTCACATACATTCCTCAAAGCAAACACCTGATCCACACATCCTCTACCACTTCTGAAACCACACTGCTCTTCCCCAATCTGATGCTCTGTACATGCCTTCACCCTCTCAATCAATACCCTCCCATATAATTTACCAGGAATACTCAACAAACTTATACCTCTGTAATTTGAGCACTCACTCTTATCCCCTTTGCATTTGTACAATGGCACTATGCACGCATTCCGCCAATCCTCAGGCACCTCACCATGAGTCATACATACATTATATAACCTTACCAACCAGTCAACAATACAGTCACCCCCTTTTTTAATAAATTCCACTGCAATACCATTCAAACCTGCTGCCTTGCCGGCTTTCATCTTCCGCAAAGCTTTCACTACCTCTTCTCTGTTTACCAAATCATTTTCCCTAACCCTCTCACTTTGCACACCACCTCGACCAAAACACCCTATATCTGCCACTCTATCACATAAATATATATATATATATAATATATATATATATATATATAATATAATATATATATATATATGCGATATATATATTATATGCATATATATATATGCATATAAATATATATATAATATATATATATATATATATATATATATATATATATATTATATATATTTTGTTTTGCTTTGTCGCTGTCTCCCGCGTTTGCGAGGTAGCGCAAGGAAACAGACGAAAGAAATGGCCCAACCCATCCCCATACACATGTATATACATACACGTCCACACACGCAGATATACATACATATACATCTCTACATATACATATATATACACACAGACACATACATATATATATATATATATATATATATATATATATATATATATATATACCCATGCACACAATTCACACTGTCTGCCTTTATCCATTCCCATCGCCACCTCGCCACACATGGAATACCATCCCCCCTCCCCCTCATGTGTGCGAGGTAGCGCTTGGAAAAGGCAACAAAGTCTCTAGCTGTCGTGCAATAAAGCCCGAAACCACAGCTCCCCCCCCCTCCACATCCAGGCCCCACACAACTTTCCATGGTTTACCCCAGACGCCTCACATGCCTCATATGTCTGTGTGTAATATATAGTATAACGTTGAGATGTATAGGTATGTATATCTGCGTGTGTTGACGTGTATGTATATACATGTGTATGTGGGTGGGTTGGGCCATTCTTTCGTCTGTTTCCTTGCGCCTACCTCGCTAACGCGGGAGACAGCGACAAAGCAAAATAAAAAATGAATATATATATGCATATGTATGTGGGTAGGTGGGCCATTCTTTCGTCTGTTTCCTTGCGCTACTCGCGGAGACAGCGACAAAGTATAATGGATGAAATAGATATTTTATAGAAAGTTGGTTTGTTTTTTCATCCACTAGGTATTGCCAAAGTTATAAGGCTTAGAACAAATCTACCTATAGTGAAAGCGAAACTATACTTTCAACATTTGCATTTATTTCAAAATATATTTGATATTCTACGGTGGACTTGCATTCTTCATTTGAAATCGTCTTTCCTTTCATTTGGATAACATGTCACTGTGATTCCATATGTGTAAAACTGTGTGTAAAGTTTCACTTATGAGCACCACAAACATAACTTTGGAATATTGGTGACTGTTTTGAAGCGATGGGACTGTTGGAGAAGGAGTAAGAATAGTGGAGCATGATTAGGACAGTTTTTAGGAATTCATCAGTTTAGCCTTGCATAGCTCTATCTGTCTGAAATTACTTAAAATGGGTATAGGCAAATTGGCATATTTCATTTAAGGAACTGAGATGATGAGAAAAATCCAACCGCAAGAATCTTCGTTACCATATATATCTCTGATGCCCATTCCCTTGGGAGTTCCCACTAAGGAGTAGCCACGACAAAAGAATCTTTTAAAACTGTGAACTCCAGCGCTGCTTCTTAGCCCTTAATGACTCACCTTTAACAGGCTACTGACTGGGCGATAGCCCAATTGTAGGGGGCTTGTAATAAGTGTCATAGGCCTGAGATGTTAGGTCAGCCTCTTTCATCCCTGGCGGGGATGGATAGTGTTCCGACTTCACTTGGTCAGCCTTAGCATAGTTACTGCCTGTGAAGAGTCGGGTCCCACTAGGGACCCATCTGATGACATGTGGTGCAGCAGCAGTTGGCCGCCAATGAATTTGTTAAAATGTAGATTACTACATCATCAAGCAGTTTAAGTTGTTGCATGTAGGAAACTGGTCAAGGTGTTTTACACTAAGTATTGTGGTTGTGACAATTTGTTTATGCATTTTGCAGTCCAGCAAAGCAATACAAAGACATGCAAAGCAAACAGTAGCAGACTGTTTAGTTAAGCTATATGAGAGTAGAATTAATCAAAACGCAATTTAGTGAAGAGAGAAAGTAAAGTAACCAGATAACCATGAGAAGTAATAACAATTAAAACCTATAATCTTGGAGGTGCAAATTATGTGAATTGAGGAATTTAGGCAAAGAATTGGTTATACATTTGGTTAGATATGATGTTGCTTTAAAGTAGTCTTACTATTTCATCATTGCGTACAGTAATAATCCTGATGCTGAAAAAGTATTTTGCCTCTTCCAAAGTAAAATTCTTCCAGTGAATTTGCATACAATTCTGTATGTGAAAGCAAATTAATGTAGTTTTTAAATAGGTACACATATTTTTTTAGTTCAAGAATATTGCAGCTTTGATTCTTGTGAATCAACTGCGTTAGTTCACCTTGTGACCATTTTTTTTTTTAGCAAAATAGGGTTATGTAGATGGTTCTCGAAGGATTTTTCTTTCATTTTAGGAATCATCTGGCAGCCTACTAATGTACTACCTATCTATTTTTTTCTAGTCATGGGAAACAAAAATGATCACAACATTTAAGAAAGAGATGCACCAGTGAGTTTGTACATGTACGAGTGAGGATTAATTTCTCAGTAGATAGATTCGTATACCTTTTTCTTGAACCATTAAAAGTTAGTTTGTCATTTTTACTGCTTCTGAGCACTGCCTATTTGACTTTAGGTCATCAGAGAAATGTTACTTTTGCCTTTTAACTTTTTTATATTATGTAAATTCCTACTGGTGTTATGCTAATGGACATTGCAAAATTTCCTGATTTTGGTCTGAGTGCAGTTGGCTCGGCCAAACTTAAAGTTGCTCAAATATAAATGAATGGTTAAGTAAACGTTGTAAGGTTAAAAAAATTAGCATAACTTTCAAAATGTAATTCTTGATCCAAGCATGTTCTGGCAAATAAGAAATTATCCAGTTTTCAGCGGATGTTAACTTTCTGGAGACGATTCTTTCATGATTTTATCATTGTATGTTACAGTACCTGGATTCTACTGAGCTGCTGTTGCTTGAATCATGATTTATGTATTCATACATCATTACTCCTCTACAATATATGCAGATTACATATTTCCAAAATATATACACACACACACATGAGAATGGCCCAGCCCAGCCACATACACATGTACATACATAAACGCCGACACACACATATACATTTCAACATATACACAGACTTATACATATATACACATGTACATATCCGTACTTGCTGCTTTGATCCATTTCTGTCGCCACCCTGCACACATGAAGTAGCATTCCCCCCACTCCCCAAGCGAGGCAGCGCCAGGAACAGACAAAAAGGGCCCACATTCGTTCACGCTCAGGCTCTAGCTGTCATTGTAATGCACCGAAACCACAGCTCCCTCTCCACATCCAGGCCCCACAGATCTTTCCATGGTTTACCCCAGACGCTTCACATGCCCTGGTTCAATCTATTGACAGAACATCGACCCCGTTATACCACATTGTTCCAATTCACTCTATTCCTTGCCGTCCTTTCACCCTCCTGCATGTTCAGGCCCCGATCACACAAAATCTTTTTCACTCCATCTTTCCACCTCCAATTTGGTCTCCCTCTTCTCCTTGCTCCCTCCACCTCCGACACATATATCCTCTTGGTCAATCTTTCCTCACTCATCCTCTCCATGTGCCCAAACCACTTCAGAACACCCTCTTCTGCTCTCTCAACCACGCTCTTTTTATTTCCACACATCTCTCTTATCCTTACGTTACTCACTCGATCAAACCACCTCACACCATACATTGTCCTCAAACATCTCATTTCCAGCACATCCATCCTCCTGCACACAACTCTATCCATAGCCCACGCCTCGCAACCATACAACATTGTTGGAACCACTATTCCTTCAAACATACCCATTTTTGCTTTCCGAGATAATGTTCTCGACTTCCACACATTCTTCAAGGCCCCCAGAATTTTCGCCCCCTCCCCCACCCTATGATCCACTTCTGCTTCCATGGTTCCATCCGCTGCCAGATCCACTCCCAGATATCTAAAACACTTCACTTCCTCCAGTTTTTCTCCATTCAAACTCACCTCCCAATTGACTTGACCCTCAACCCTACTGTACCTAATAACCTTGCTCTTATTCACATTTACTCTTAACTTTCTTCTTCCACACACTTTACCAAACTCAGTCACCAGCTTCTGCAGTTTCTCACATGAATCAGCCACCAGCGCTGTATCATCAGCGAACAACAACTGACTCACTTCCCAAGCTCTCTCATCCCCAACAGACTTCATACTTGCCCCTCTTTCCAAAACTCTTGCATTTACCTCCCTAACAACCCCATCCATAAACAAATTAAACAACCATGGAGACATCACACACCCCTGCCGCAAACCTACATTCACTGAGAACCAATCACTTTCCTCTCTTCCTACACGTACACATGCCTTACATCCTCGATAAAAACTTTTCACTGCTTCTAACAACTTTCCTCCCACACCATATATTCTTGATACCTTCCACAGAGCATCTCTATCAACTCTATCATATGCCTTCTCCAGATCCATAAATGCTACATACAAATCCATTTGCTTTTCTAAGTATTTCTCACATACATTCCTCAAAGCAAACACCTGATCCACACATCCTCTACCACTTCTGAAACCACACTGCTCTTCCCCAATCTGATGCTCTGTACATGCCTTCACCCTCTCAATCAATACCCTCCCATATGATTTACCAGGAATACTCAACAAACTTATACCTCTGTAATTTGAGCACTCACTCTTATCCCCTTTGCATTTGTACAATGGCACTATGCACGCATTCTGCCAATCCTCAGGCACCTCACCATGAGTCATACATACATTATATAACCTTACCAACCAGTCAACAATACAGTCACCCCCTTTTTTAATAAATTCCACTGCAATACCATTCAAACCTGCTGCCTTGCCGGCTTTCATCTTCCGCAAAGCTTTCACTACCTCTTCTCTGTTTACCAAATCATTTTCCCTAACCCTCTCACTTTGCACACCACCTCGACCAAAACACCCTATATCTGCCACTCTATCATCAAACACATTCAACAAACCTTCAAAATACTCACTCCATCTCCTTCTCACATCACCACTACTTGTTATCACCTCCCCATTTGCGCCCTTCACTGAAGTTCCCATTTGCTCCCTTGTCTTACGCACTTTATTTACCTCCTTCCAGAACATCTTTTTATTCTCCCTAAAATTTAATGATACTCTCTCACCCCAACTCTCATTTGCCCTTTTTTTCACCTCTTGCACCTTTCTCTTGACCTCCTGTCTCTTTCTTTTATACATCTCCCACTCAATTGCATTTTTTTCCTGCAAAAATCGTCCAAATGCCTCTCTCTTCTCTTTCACTAATACTCTTACTTCTTCATCCCACCACTCACTACCCTTTCTAATCAACCCACCTCCCACTCTTCTCATGCCACAAGCATCTTTTGTGCAATCCATCACTGATTCCCTAAATACATCCCATTCCTCCCCCACTCGCCTTGCTTCCATTGTTCTCACCTTTTTCCATTCTGTACTCAGTCTCTCCTGGTACTTCCTCACACAGGTCTCCTTCTCAAGCTCACTTACTCTCACCACCCTCTTCACCCCAACATTCACTCTTCTTTTCTGAAAACCCATACAAATCTTCACGTTAGCCTCCACAAGATAATGATCAGACATCCCTCCAGTTGCACCTCTCAGCACATTAACATCCAAAAGTCTCTCTTTCGCATGCCTGTCAATTAACACGTAATCCAATAACGCTCTTTGGCCATCTCTCCTACTTACATAAGTATACTTATGTATATCTCGCTTTTTAAACCAGGTATTCCCAATCATCAGTCCTTTTTCAGCACATAAATCTACAAGCTCTTCACCATTTCCATTTACAACACTGAACACCCCATGTATACCAATTATTCCCTCAACTGCCACATTACTCACCTTTGCATTCAAATCACCCATCACTATATATATATATATATATATATATATATATATATATATATATAAATGGGAAGACTGGTGACTGATTCGGGTGAGATACTGCAGAGGCTGGTGACTGAGTTTGGTAGTGTTGTGTGAGGGAAGGGAGTTAAGAGTGAATGTGAATAGGAGCAGGGTCGTTGGATACGGTGGGGTTGAGGGACAGGTCAATTGGGAAGTGGGTTTGAATGGAGAAAGGCTGGAGGAAGTGAAGTGTTTTAGGTATCTGGGAGTGGATTTGGTAGCGGATGGAACCATGGAAGCGGAAGTGAGTCACGAGTTGGGTGAGGGGGCCAAGGTTCTGGGAGTGTGTGTGTAGGGCGGAAACATTATCTCGGGGAGCAGATGTGGGTATATTTGAAGGAATCGTAGTTCCAACAATGGTGTGTGGTTGCGGGGTGTGGGCTATAGATAGGGTTGTGCAGAGGTGGGTGGATGTGTTGGAAGTGAGATGTTTGAGGACAGTATGTGGTGTGAGGTGGTTTGATCGAGAGTTAGTGGTGAAAGGGTGGGAGATATGTGTGGTAATAGGGAGAGTGTGGTTGAGAGAGCAGAAGAGGCTGTGTTGAGGTGGTTTGGTCACATTGAGAGAATGAGTGGAGAAAGATTGGCAAAGAGGATATATGTGTCAGAGATGGAGGGGACGAGAAGTGGGAGACCGGATTGGAGGTGGAGGGACTGAGTGAAAGAGATTTTGAGCGATGGGGGCCTGGAGATGCAGGAGGGTGGGGGGCGTGCAGGAAATGGAGTGAATTGGAATGTTGTGGTGTACTGGGGTCGACGTGCTGTCAATGGATAGAACCAGGGCATATGAGGCGTCTGGGGTAAACCATGGAAAGTTTTGTGGGGCCTGTATGTGGAAAGGGAGCTGTGGTTTTGGTGCATTATACATGACAGCAGAGACTGAGTGTGAACGAATGTGGCCTTTGTTGTCTTTTCCTAGTGCTACCTTGTGCACATGCGGGGGGAGGGGGTGTCATTTCATGTATGGCGGGGTGGCGACGGTTATTAATAAAGGCGGAAAGTATGAATTATGTACTTATGTATGTATATGTATGTATACGTTGAAATGTATAAGTATGTATATGTGTATGTGTGGACATGTATTTGTATACATGTGTATGTGGGTGGGTTGGGGTAACATGGGAGACAAGAGACAAGTATGATATAATAGTATATGATATAACGGGGAAGAGTGGTTTAGGAATGTTTGGGGAGTAAAGTTAGGGGTTGGTGAGAGGACAAGAGCAAAGGAAGGAGTAGCACTACTCCAGAAACAGGAGTTGTGGGAGTATGTGATAGAGTGTAAGAAAGTAAACTCTAGATTGATATGGGTAAAACTGAAAGTGGGTGGAGAGAGATGGGTGATTATTGGTGCCTATGCACCTGGGCATGAGAAGAAAGATCATGAGAGGTTAGAGTTTGGGGAACAGCTGAATGAGTGTGCTAGCAGTTTTGATGTACGAGACCAGGTTATAGTGATGGGTGATTTGAATGCAAAGGGGAGTAATGTGGCAGTTGAGGGAGTAATTGGTGTACATGGGGTGTTCAGTGTTGTAAATGTAAATGGTGGAGAGCTTGTAGATTTGTCTGCTGAAAAGGGACAGATGATTGGGAATACCATGTTGATTTATAGGTGCATGAAAGAGAGACTTTGGGATATTAATGTGCTGAGAGGTGCAACTGGAGGGATGTCTGATCATATCTTGTGGAGGCGTAGGTGAAGATTTGTTGAGGTTTTCAGAAAAGAAGATAGGATGTTGGGGTGAAGAGAGTGGTGAGAGTAAGTGAGCTTGGGAAATAGACTTGTGTGAGGAAGTACCAGGAGAGAGTGAGTGCAGAATAGAAAAAAGTGAGAGCAAATGACGTAAGGGGAGTGGGGAGGAATGGGATGTATTTAGGGAAGCAATGATGGCTTTCACAAAAGATGCTTGTGGCATGAGAGGCGTGGGAGGTAGGCAGATTAGAAAGGGTAGTGAGTGGTGGGATGAAGAAGTAAGATTATTAGTGAAAGAGAAGAGAGAGAGACATTTGGACGATTTTTGCAGGGAAATAAAGCAAATGACTGGGAGATGTATAAAAGAAAGAGGCAGGAGGTCAAGAGAAAGGTGCAAGAGGTGAAAAAGAGGGCAAATGAGAGTTGGGGTGAGAGAGTATCATTAAATCTTAGGGAGAATAAAAAGATGTTTTGGAAGGAGGTAAATAGAGTGCGTATGACAAGAGAACGAATGGAACATCAGTGAACGGGGCTAATGGTTAGGTAATAACAAGTAGTGGTGATGTAAGGAGATGGAGTGAGTATGTTGAAGGTTTGTTGAACGTATTAGATGATAGAGTGGCAGATATAGGGTGTTTTAGTTGAGGTGGTGTGCAAAGAGAGAGGGTCATGGAGAATGATTTGGTGAACAGTGAAGAGGCAGTGGAAGCTTTGCGGAAGATGAAAGCCGGCAAGGCAGCGGGTTTGGATGGCATTGCAGTGGAATTTATCAAAAAAGGGGGTGGCTGTGTTGTTGACTTATTGGTGAGGATATTCAGTGTATGTATGACTCATGATGAAGTGCCCGAGGATTGGCGGAATGCTTGCATAGTGCCATTGTACAAAGGCAAAGGGGATAAAGGCAAGTGCTCAAATTACAGAGGTATAAGTTTGTTGAGTATTCCTGGGAAATTATATGGGAGGGTATTGATTGAGAGGGTGAAGGCATGTACAGAATATCAGATTGGGGAAGAGCAATGTGGTTTCAGAAGTGGTAGAGGATGTGTGGATCAGGTGTTTGCTTTGAAGAATGTATGTGAGAAATACTTAGAAAAACAAATGGATTTGTTTATAGCATTTATGGATCTGGAGAAGGCATATGATAGAGTTGATAGAGATGCTCTGTGGAAGGTATTAAGAGTATATGGTGTGGGAGGCAAGCTGTTAGAAGCAGTGAAAAGTTTTTATCAAGGATATAAGGCATGTGTATGTGTAGGAAGAGAGGAAAGTGATTGGTTCTCAGTGAATGGCAGTTAGGGAGGTGAATGCAAGAGTTTTGGAGAGAGGGGCAAGTATGCAGTCTGTTGTGGATGAGAGGGCTTGGGAAGTGAGTCAGTTGTTGTTCGCTGATGATACAGTGCAGGTGGCTGATTCGGGTGAGAAACTGCAGAAGCTGGTGACTGAGTTTGGTAAAGTGTGTGAAAGAAGAAAGCTGAGAGCAAATGTGAATAAGAGCAAGGTTATTAGATACAGTATGGTTGAGGGACAAGTCAATGGCATGTAAGTTTGAATAGAGAAAAACAGGAGGAAGAAGTGTTTTAGATATCTGGGTGTGTATTTGGCTGCGGATGGAACCATGGAAGCGGGAATGAGTCACAGGGTGGCGTAGGGGGCGAAAGTTCTGGGAGCGTTGAAAAGTGTGTGGAAGGCGAGAACATTGTCTCAGAAAGCAAAAAATGGGTATGTTTGAAGGAATGGTGATTCCAACAACGTTATATAGTTGCGAGGCTTGGCCTATAGATAGGGTTGTGCAGAGGAGGGTGGATGTTTTGGAAATGAGATGTTTGAGGACATTTGTTCACACTCATTCTCTAGCTGTTATGTAATAATGCACCAAAACCACAGCTCCCTTTCCACATCCAAGCCAAACAGAACTTTCCATGGTTTACCCCAGACGCTGCACATGCCCTGGTTCAATCCATTGACAGCACATCGACCTTGGTATGCCACATCATTCCAATTTCCTCTATTCCTTTCACGCCTTTCACCCTCCTGCATGTTCAGGCCCCGATCACTCAAAATCTTTTTCACTCCATCTTTCCACATCCAATTTGGTCTCCCACTTCACCTCATTCCCTCCACCTCTGACACATATATCCTCTTGGTCAATCTTTCCTCACTCATTCTCTCCATGTGACCAAACCATTTAAAACACTCTCTTCTGCTCTCTCAACCACACTCTTTTTATTACCACATATCTCTCTTACCCTATTGTTACTTACTTGATCAAACCACCTCACACCACATATTGTCCTCAAGCACCTCATTTCCAGCACAACTACCACCCTCCGCACAACTCTATCTATAGCCCACGCCTCACAACCATATAACATTGTTGGAACCACTATTCCTTCGAACATACCCATTTTTGCATTCCACGATAATGTTCCTGACTTCCACACATTCTTCAATGCTCCCAGAACTTTCACCCCCTCCTCCACCCCATGATTCACTTCCTCTTCCACGGTTCCATCCGCTGCCAAATCCACTCCTAGATATCTAAAACACTTCTTCCTCCAGTTTTTCTCCATTCAAACTTACCTCCCAATTGACTTGTCCCTCAACCCTGCTGTACCTAATAACCTTGCTCTTATTCACATTTACTCTCAGCTTTCTTCTTTCACACACTTTACCAAACTCAGTCACCAGCTTCTGCAGTTTCTCACATGAATCAGCCACCAGTGCTGTATCATCAGCGAACAACAACTGACTCACTTCCCAAGCTCTCTCATGCACAACAGACTGCATACTTGCCCCTCTTTCCAAAACTCTTGCATTCACCACCCTAAGAACCCCTTCCATAAACAAATTAAACAACCATGGAGACATCACACACCCCTGCCACAAACCTACATTCGCTGAGAACCAATCACTTTCCTCTCTTCCCACTCGTACACATGCCTTACATCCTTGATAAAAACTTTTCACTGCTTCTAACAACTTTCCTCCCACACCATATATTCTTAATACCTTCCACAGAGCATCTCTATCAACTCTATCATATGCCTTCTCCAGATTCATAAAAACTACATACAAATCCATTTGCTTTTCTAAGTATTTCTCACATACGTTCTTCAAAGCAAACACCTGATCCACACATCCTCTGCCACTTCTGAAACCACACTGTTCTTCCCCAATCTGATGCTCTGTACATGCCTTCACCCTCTCAATCAATACCCTCCCATATGATTTCCCAGGAGTACTCAACAGACTTGTACCTCTGTAATTTGAGCACTCGCTTTTATCTCCTTTGCCTTTGTACAATGGCACTATGCAAGCAATCCTCCAATCCTCAGGCACCTCACCATGAGTCATACATACATTAAATAACCTTACCAACCAGTCAACAATACAGTCATCCCCTTTTTTAATAAATTTCACTGCAATACCATCCAAACCCGCTGCCTTGCCAGCTTTCATCTTCCACAAAGCTTTTACTACCTCTTCTCTCTTTACCAATCATTCTCCCTAACCCTCTCACTCTGCACACCACCTCGACCAAAACACCCTGTATCTGCCATTCTATCATCAAACACATTCAACAAACCTTCAAAATACTCACTCCATCTCCTTCTCACATTACCTCTACTTGTTATCAGCTCCCCATTAGCACCCTTCACTGAAGTTTCCATTTGTTCCCTTGTCTTATGCACTTTATTTACTTCCTTCCAAAACATCTTTTTATATATATATATTTTTATATCATACTTAGTTGCTGTCTCCCGCGTTAGCGAGGTAGCGCAAAGAAACAGACGAAAGAATGGCCCAACCCACTCACATACACATGTATATGAATAAATGCCACACACGCACATGTACATACCTATACATTTCAACATATACATACATATACATACACAGACATATACATATATACACATGTACATATCCATACTTGCTGCCTTCATCCATTCCCGTCGCCACCCTGCCACACATGAAATGGCACCCCCTTCCCCCGCGCGCATGTGAGGTAGCACTAGGAAAAGACAACAAGGTCACATTAGTTCACACTCAGTCTCTATCTGTCATGTTTAATGCACCGAAACCACAGCTCCCTTTCCACATCCAGGCCCCACAAAGCTTTCCATGGTTTATCCCAGATGCTTCACATGGTTAATCCACTTACAGCACTTCGACCTTGGTATGCCACATCGTTCCAATCCACTATATTCCTTGCATGCCTTTCACCCTCCTGTATGTTTGGGCCCTGATTGCTCAAAATTTTTTTTACTCCATCCTTCCACCTCCAATTTGGTCTCCCACTTCTCGTTCCCTCCACCTCTGACACATATATCCTCTTTGTTAATCTTTCCTCACTCATTCTCTCCTTTTGGAATCATCTCATATTTTTGTTTGCAGGTTAAAGATGGTAATGGTAATTGGCCTGGAGGGAAGTGCTAATAAGATTGGTATAGGAATAGTGGAAGATGGAAAGGTATTATCCAACCCTCGTCGCACATATGTTACACCACCTGGACAAGGGTTCATCCCTCATGACACTGCAAGACATCACCAGGTGAGATTTTAAGTGAAAAATAGTCTTTGAATACTACATTTATTTGATTTATCATTTGTACACACTGTGGGAGATGATTCCCATATTTAGAGTAGAATTAAAGAAACCTTACCCTGTAGAGGTAAGAGTGGCATATACTAAAGCTTTTGTGATTTTTTAGTCATTGACAATCTCCACATTATCGAAACTCTAGAGACCAATAATAATGCTAAAAGAATGCTTGTTGAAGAATATAACCTATATGTGAAGGATTTATGATTGACTGCAGTAAGATACATAGATACTGTGCATGACAAAGATTGCCTTCATGAGCATGTGCAAGTGAGAATTAATGCATTAAGGCTAAAGGGCTTTCAGTCCCACTCTTCTTTTGAAAAATTATGTAATTATATTATATTCTGGTCATCTCAGAAGTCACAGAACTTTAGAACATTAATGTTTGTCATAAGAAATGTCTCAGTGCCTTAAAACATTTATGTGGTTCATCTGAGTACCAGGTATTACCAACCTCCACTATTTGTGGTTATGCTGCTAGTGAAAAGTTATCTTTAGCAAGGCTGTGTTAACAAAAAGGATTTTGGGTTTATATGATAATATAAGGCAGTGGGTTTGGATGGTATTGCAGTGGAATTCATTAAAAAAGGAGGTGACTGTATTGTTGACTGGTTGGTAAGGTTATTCACTGTATGTATGACTCATGGTGAGGTGCCTAAAGATTGGTGGAATGCTTGCATATTGCCATTGTACAAAGGCAGAGGGGATAAAAGTGAGTGCTCAAATTACAGGGGCATAAGTTTGTTGAGTATTCCTGGGAAATTATATGGGAGGGTATTGATTGAGAGGGTGAAGGCATGTACAGAGCATCAGATTGGGGAAAAGCAGTGTGGTTTCAGAAGTGGTAGAGGATGTGTGGATCAGGTGTTTGCTTTGAAGAATGTATGTGAGAAATACTTTGAAAAGCAAATGAATTTGTATGTAGCATTTATGTATCTGGAGATGCATATGATAGAGTTGATAGAGATGCTCTGTGGTAGGTATAAAGAATATATGGTGTAGGAGGCAAGTTAGAAGCAGTGAAAAGTTTTTATCGAGGATGTAAGGCATGTGTACGAGTGGGAAGAGAGGAAAGTAATTGGTTCTCAGTGAATGTTGGTTTGCGGCAGGGATGTGTGATGTCTCCATGGTTGTGTAATTTATTTATGGATGGGGTTGTTAGGGAGGTGAATGCAAGAGTTTTGGAAAGAGGGGCAAGTATGCAGTCAGTTGTGGATGAGAGAGCTTGGGAAGGGAGTGAGTTGTTCGCTGATGATACAGCACTGGTGGCTGATTCGTGTGAGAAACTGCAGAAGCTGGTGACTGAGTTTGGTAAAGTGTGTGAAAGAAGAAAGCTGAGAGTGAATGTGAATGAGAGCAAGGTTATTAGGTACAGTAGGGTTGAGGGACATGTCAATTGGGTGGTAAGTTTGAATGGAGAAAAACTAGAGGAAGTGAAGTACTTTAGATATCTGGGAGTGGATTTGGCAGCGAATGGAACCATGGAAGAGGAAGTGAATCATAGGGTGGAGGAGGGGGCGAAAGTTCTAGGAGTGATGAAAAATGTGTGGAAGTCGAGAATGTTATCTTGGAAAGCAAAAATGGGTATGTTTGAAGGAATAGTGGTTCCAACAATGTTATATGGTTGCGAGGCATGGGCTATAGATAGAGTTGTGCGGAGGAGGGTGGATGTGCTGGAAATGAGATGTTTGAGGACAGTATGTGGTGTTAGGTGGTTTGATCGAGTGGGTAATGAAAGGGTAAGAGAGATGTGTGGTAATAAAAAGAGTGTGGTTGAGAAAGCAGAAGAGGGTGTTTTGATATGGTTTGGACACATAGAGAGAATGAATGAGGAAAGATTGACAAAGAGGATATATGTGTCAGAGGTGGAGGGAACGAGGAGAAGTGGGAGACCAAATTGGAAGTGGAAAGGTGGAGTGAAAAAGATTTTGTGTGATTGGGGCCTGAACATGCAGGAGGGTGAAAGGCATGCAAGGAATAGAGTGAGTTGGAACAATGTGGTATACCGGGGTTGACGTGCTGTCAATGGATTGAACCAGGGCATGTGAAGCGTCTGGGGTAAACGATGGAAAGTTTTGTGGGAACTGGATGTGGAAAGGGAGCTGTGGTTTCGGTGCATTATACATGACAGCTAGAGACTGAGAATGAACGCATGTGGCCTTTGTTGTCGTTTCCTAGCACTACCTCGCGCACATGCGGGGGAAGGGGGTTGTCATTTCATGTGTGGCGGGGTGGCGATGGGAATGAATAAGGGCAGAAAGTGTGAATTATGTACATGTGTATATATGTGTATGTCTGTGTGTGTATATATATATGTATATGTTGAGATGTATAGGTATGTATATGTGTGTGTGGACGTGTATGTATATACATGTGTATGTGGGTGGGTTGGGCCATTCTTTCGTCCGTTTCTTTGCGCTACCTCACTAATGTGAGAGACAGCGACAAAGTATAGTAAAATGAAAAAAAAATGATAATGGTAATTATGATAATGATAAGTATAGTAATGATAAAAGTGTTGTAATAATGATAATGATTATAATTATAATAGTAATGATGAAGGTGATATTGATAATAATGATTATAATAATTATAATAATAATAATAATAATATTAATAATAATGATAATGATAGTAATAATAATAATGATGATGATAATAGATTACCATCTGATTAAAGGTAGTGACCTGATTTGTTAGAGCTTTTTGTTTTGATGTAGCTTTGATTTTTTAAAGACCTGGCTGTTGCTTCTCATATAGCTACTGTAATAATCAAGCCCTCTTCAATAGCTGTTGTGGTACTGAAAATTCACTTGTTTATTTATGACAGGCCCATGTGCTGACTGTTCTTCAACAAGCACTGGCAGAAGCAAATGTTACCCCAGAACAAATTGATGCAGTTGCTTATACCAAGGGCCCAGGGATGGCTGCACCCCTCATAAGTGTTGCTGTGGTGGCTAGAACCATTGCACAACTGTGGAACAAACCTCTTGTTGCCGTCAACCATTGTATAGGACATATTGAAATGGGAAGGCTTGTTACTGGAGCAGAAAACCCTACTGTTCTGTATGTGAGTGGGGGTAACACACAGATAATTGCTTACCTGGAAAGGAAATACAGAATTTTTGGTGAAACTATTGACATTGCTGTTGGAAATTGTTTGGATAGGTTTGCAAGGATTCTGATGCTTTCCAATGACCCAAGTCCAGGGTTTAATATTGAGCAGATGGCTCAGAAAGGAAAACAGTACCTCCCTCTCCCATATTGTGTTAAAGGTATGGATGTTTCATTTTCTGGTATACTTTCTTACCTTGAGGAACGTGCAGATAAGCTGCTGAAAACTGGAAAATACACCAAAGCAGATCTTTGTTTTTCATTACAGGAAACTGTCTTTGCTATGTTAGTAGAAACAACAGAACGGGCAATGGCTCATTGTGGATCTCAAGAGGTTCTTATCTGTGGAGGTGTTGGGTGTAACAAAAGACTACAGGAGATGATGGGTAAAATGTGTGAGGAACGGGGAGCAAAGCTGTATGCAACAGATGAAAGCTTTTGTATAGATAATGGGGCCATGATAGCTCAAGCTGGGCTACTAATGTATGAATCAGGTATTACAACCCCAATGAGTGATACATGGGTTACTCAAAGATACAGGACAGATGATGTTCCTGTAACTTGGAGAGATTAAAAATATCAACCACTGTTGCAATACTTTCTGATTAATAGCTGTCATCCCACTGTAGAGGTAGGACACACATCATTACTTCCTTCTTCACAACCTTGAGTTTTTCTTTGCACTTATGTTTGTGTGACTGGCTGCAAATCGTTTCAGTAACTGGAGTATTTCTCGTTCATCTTGGAAACACCCATTAATACAACCTGCCCCAAAAAGGACTGACCATTCTAATATTTCCATATATAATCCTGTTTCTCTGACTGATATCCCCAGAGCCTTTAGATCTCTTTTTAGCTTCTATTTACTAAAGCATTTTGGATTAAATGGTCTTCCTCAAATCATCAGTGTGTCATTCACAATGCAAAATCCAATGGTGATATCCTTTCTCATGTTTCTTATGTCTTGTTATCATCTCAGGGAGACTTGGGGCATACCATGTTGTGGCCCATAAATAATATGTCAGTAACTTTTGATGGCTTGGCATTGAGGTCTGATCATCAAGCTCCCACGTGTGCCTTTTCTCTCTCATTATGCTCTTTCACATCTAGCCTCCTCTCTGGCTGGTCTTCTCAGTAATTGTTGATGGATATACCTTTGTATCAGAGATAGCCTTCTTTCAACAAATATGTAAATGTGCTCGATTGCTGTCAACTTTGCATTGCATTCCTACACTTCTTTCAAGTCTGTTTCATCTTCAGTTGCTTAGTCTACATCTCTCAACTACCTCTGTGAAAACAGAATTGGACATTCCCCTTAGGGTACTCTTAACCTAAGTTCAATGCCGCTAAAACACAGTATTCCTTTTACAGTCCTTCACAGCATACCCATCTTCTTTGGTGGCCCTGTAATTCAACAACTCAGCACCATATCTGCCTTAGGAACCCCACAGTACAAAATCAGTCAAGTCTGCCCCAAAAAATAGCAGTTCCATTTGAATGCCAAAAATACTTTCCTGAGTTACTCTGAACATACTGATCATCCTTGTGTAAAGCACTGCTCTTATATCTGGGCAGATCTATGCTGCATACTTGACAGAGTCAAGTCCAATGCAGTACAACTCAAGCTCTCCTAATTTTTTATTTTTATTTTTTGCTTTGTCGCTGTCTCCCGTGTTTGCGAGGTAGCGCAAGGAAACAGACGAAAGAAATGGCCCAACCCACCCCCATACACAATGTATATACATACACGTCCACACACGCAAATATACATACCTATACATCTCAATATACACATATATATACACACACAGACACATACATATATACCCGTGCACACAATTCACACTGTCTGCCTTTATTCATTCCCATCGCCACCCCGCCACACATGGAATACCATCCCCCTCCCCCCTCATGTGTACGAGGTAGCACTAGGAAAAGACAACAAAGGCCCCATTCATTCACACTCAGTCTCTAGCTGTCATGCAATAATGCCCAAAACCACAGCTCCCTTTCCACATCCAGGCCCCACACAACTTTCCATGGTTTACCCCAGACGCTTCACATGCCCTGATTCAATCCACTGACAGCACGTCAAACCTGGTATACCACATCGATCCAATTCACTCTATTCCTTGTCCTCCTTTCACCCTCCTGCATGTTCAGGCTCCGATCACACAAAATCTTTTTCACTCCATCTTTCCACCTCCAATTTGGTCTCCCACTTCTCCTCGTTCCCTCCACCTCCGACACATATATCCTCTTGGTCAATCTTTCCTCACTCATTCTCTCCATGTGCCCAAACCATTTCAAAACACCCTCTTCTGCTCTCTCAACCACGCTCTTTTTACTTCCACACATCTCTCTTACCCTTACGTTACTTACTCGATCAAACCACCCCACACCACACATTGTCCTCAAACATCTTATTTCCAGCACATCCATCCTCCTGCGCACAACTCTATCCATAGCCCACACCTCGCAACCATACAACATTGTTGAAACCACTATTCCTTCAACCATACCCATTTTTGCTTTCCGAGATAATGTTCTTGACTTCCACACATTCTTCAAGGCTCCCAGGATTTTCGCCCCCTCCCCTACCCTGTGATTCACTTCCACTTCCATGGTTCCATCCGCTGCCAGATCCACTCCCAGATATCTAAAACACTTTACTTCCTCCAGTTTTTCTCCATTCAAACTTACCTCCCAATTGACTTGACCCTCAACCCTACTGTACCTAATAACCTTGCTCCCCTAATGTGACCTTAAAATTTGACCTGCTTGCTAGTATGCTGGAGTGTTGCTTCTTTTTCCCCCTTCAATATGATTCTGCTATAACAAATTTTTCACTGTGTATGTATGATCATGGCATGGAATCGGATTGAATAATAGCTTTTGGTAGCTGTAATGCAATCCCTTTTCAATAGGTAATACTTCAGTTTCTGCTTTTGAGATCTGGTTTGTGTTGCACCCCCAACAATAGCTTGACCATTTGGTACTTGGAAAACCATCGTAGCACATGATTACTGAAGCAGTAGTAATGCCACTGTCTGTCCCAACACTAGTTATATTTGAAACTCTTTATTTTGTCATGTGTTTCCTAACAGGTATGACCTGCCCCTTCTGATAAGGCATGTTTTCCACTTTTTCCAAGTCTTAAAGGTTACTTTGTCCCTTTTTCTTTAGACTTATCTTCTTAGCCTTATTTTATTTTGTTTCATTTAAGGCTTGGCCTCGATGAGGACTTGTCTGTGAGTAGAGAAAAAAACGTTGAAATGCATTGTAGTATAGATACTGATTTCCCAACTTTGTAAGTGATAAATCTGTAACTCTCTGACTAAATGATATAACAGATATGACATAAAAAGGTTACCTTACAACCTATTAGCAGATTTCTAATGTAAGTTCATCTCATCTTTTTCCTTATAGATATGTATTTTCTCTTTATATCTTAAAAAAATTTGTTTATGGATGGGGTTGTTAGGGAGGTAAATGCAAGAGTTTTGGAAAGAAGGGCAAGTATGAAGTCTATTGGGGATGAGAGAGCTTGGGAAGTGAGTCAGTTGTTGTTCGCTGATGATACAGCGCTGGTGGCTGATTCATGTGAGAAACTGCAGAAGCTGGTGACTGAGTTTGGTAAAGTGTGTGGAAGAAGAAAGTTAAGAGTAAATGTGAATAAGAGCAAGGTTATTAGGTACAGTAGGGTTGAGGGTCAAGTCAATTGGGAGATGAGTTTGAATGGAGAAAAACTGGAGGAAGTGAAGTGTTTTAGATATCTGGGAGTGGATCTGGCAGCGGATGGAACCATGGAAGTGGAAGTGGATCATAGGGTGGGGAAGGGGGCGAAAATTCTGGGGGCCTTGAAGAATGTGTGGAAGTCGAGAACATTATCTCGGAAAGCAAAAATGGGTATGTTTGAAGGAATAGTGGTTCCAACAATGTTGTATGGTTGCAAGGCGTGGGCTATGGATAGAGTTGTGCGCAGGAGGATGGATGTGCTGGAAATGAGATGTTTGAGGACAATGTGTGGTGTGAGGTGGTTTGATCGAGTGAATAACGTAAGGGTAAGAGAGATGTGTGGAAATAAAAAGAGCGTGGTTGAGAGAGCAGAAGAGGGTGTTTTGAAATGGTTTGGGCACATGGAGAGAATGAGTGAGGAAAGATTGACCAAGAGGATATATGTGTCGGAGGTGGAGGGAACGAGGAGAAGAGGGAGACCAAATTGGAGGTGGAAAGATGGAGTGAAAAAGATTTTGTGTGATCGGGGCCTGAACATGCAGGAGGGTGAAAGGAGGGCAAGGAATAGAGTGAATTGGAGTGATGTGGTATACCGGGGTTGACGTGCTGTCAGTGGATTGAATCAAGGCATGTGAAGCATCTGGGGCAAACCAGGGAAAGCTGTGTAGGTATGTATATTTGCGTGTGTGGACGTATGTATATACATGTGTATGGGGGGGGGGGGTTGGGCCATTTCTTCTTTCATCTGTTTCCTTGCGCTACCTCGCAAACGCGGGAGACAGCGACAAAGTATAAAAAAAATAAAAAAATAAATCTTAAAAAAAAAAAATAAGGTTTTTGTTTTGTGCAGTATCCCTTGAAATTATGCCATTGCATTTTCTCTTATAAATTTAGGGAATGATATAATCTGGAGTGTATTGTACTCCTTTATCATGTCATTGGCAATAAGTTATGTAGATTATTATGAAAGTATTATAAAAATAATAATTATTACTTTTTGTATAAAGAAGTGCCTATTATGATAGTATAATAATTTTAGGAGCTGGAGCTAAATTGCTGGAACATAGATCTGCCCTCTCTTCTTCCTTACAAGCTAGGAATTAAATGTTCATAGCCATTGTCTCTGTATAAATCTGGTTGTATTTGCTGTATTATTTGTCATCTGTCCTTGATTAATGCTTATATCGAAGGACAAAAGTAGTGATATTGTTTGCAGAAGAAAAGACAGTGTCCATCTTGTATTTGGAATATAATGTGTATTGTCATTATTTTCAGTAGATTGTTTGTTGATTTTTTGATGTGCAATTTCAGTGATCTTGACCTAGTCACTTCATGATATGTGATAAGTCTTATATGTGTTTGATGTTAGAAATGTTGTTCTCGACCTTTACTTAGAAGTAGTGGTGTCTACATGGCCTAGTGCATTAACCAAAACAATTTCTCTGGGAAATAAGCTTGGGTCGAGACCTGCCATAGTGAAGGTGGTTGGGATCATAACATATTGGGGCCCATCTTGGAGTCTTGTACCATTGTAACACAGTGAAGTGTGCCAGTGTGAACCAAGTTGAATACTCTTTTGTAACTACAAGTAAATGGTAAAAATATTTGTTAAGTTTAAACCTTTGTAGTAGTTGTGTTGTTGGGTCAGGTGATTTATTTTTATTGCGTGCAAAATCAAATTGTCAGTTATGGTAGGAAATTATGTGAAAAAGGTTGTTGAGTCCTCAAACTTGCATGATTTGTACCGGTGCACTAAAGATGAGTTGTTCGAAATAGCAGACGTGTATGAAATTTGTTTAAAGTTAGGTACTAGAATGAAATGCAGGTAGACTTGGTGGAAGGGCTAAAATCTCTAAAGGTATTAGGAGGTGAGGAAGAAGGGTGAAGAGTGTGAAACCTGATGCAGAGATGGGTATGAGCAAGTGTGTTATGTTAAAGAGTTTGAGATTAGAGTTTGAGTTAGTTTGAGAAAATGCAGATTGAAGCAGATGAAGAGATTAGGTTGAAAAAGATAGAGGCTGATGCACAGATGAGTCCCAGGCAAGCTAGTAATGATTTGGGTCCCAGAGTGAATCGTTTACCAGAGTCTATAGAGGATGGGGCAGAGGATTTCTTTGAGTAATTGAAAAGTAGGCACTTTGAGAGGTTGGAATAAAAGTGATTGGGTAGTTCTTGTTCAGACAAAATTCAGGGGTAAAGCAAGGGAGGCATATACTTGTTTAAACATAATTGAATGTGTTGATTATGAAGTAGTCAAAGAGGCTATGTTGCTTGGAGGAAGCCTCAGAATATCTACAGGGAGGTAAGAGGTACCATGGGTAGTGAACTTAAAAAGTGTGTGGTTAGTTGTGAACCGTTTATGACGGATGGGAAGATATCACTGGAGGAGTGTTCCAAGAGGAAAATTATGATCCTTAGGAAAACTGGAGCTAACCAGAGCCTAGTTTAGAGTAGACCACAGAGTTGTACACTGGTGAGGAGGCCTCTTATCCATGGAATGAACGTGTTGTTAGGAAGTGATTTGCGTGGAGACAGAGTAGTTCCAGATCCAAAAATGATTGATAACCCCCTTGACCTTGAACATAATCCTGTTGATTTGTCTGGTCTTAGAACAAATTGTGTCTCAGTTCTTAACATAAATAGGTCAGAAAGTTCTGAAGATGTAAAGGGAGTTCCTGATGGTGATATCAATATGTACCTGTCAGACTTACATTCTGTATGTGTTGATTATTGCAATGTACCACATTCGTATGTTGAAAATGCTAATGTATATCTTACTGGTGTTGTTACTAGAGCTATGGCTCAAGTTGAAGATGTAGATGATATAGGATTGGGGGAATTATTTGAGGAGGGGTGTTGGTGTGAGTAATGAACTTCCTTTCCATGGAATGGACATGATGTTAGGAAATGATCTGGTTAGAGACAGAGTAGTTCCTGAACCAAAAATTATTTTTAATCCCCTTGACCTTGTTCAGCATAATTCTGTTGATTTGCTTTGTCCTAAAACAAATGTTGATGACTCTGTTCCTTGAAACGAATAGAACAGAAAGTTCTGAAGATGTAAAGGGAGTTTCTAATGGGGATACTAACATGTACCTGTTAGACGTACATTAATTTTGTAATGATTATTGCAATGTAACAAATTTGTACGTTGAAGACACTAACGTATATCCTGCTTGTGTTGTTACTCGAGCTACGACTCACGTTGAAGATGTAGATGATATAGGATTGGTAGAATTATTTGTGGAGGGTTGTTGGTGTCAGTGATGAATTTCCTATCCATGGAATGGATATGTTGTTATGAAACGATTTGACTGGAGACAGAGTAGTTCCAGAACCAGAAATGATTAATAATTCCCTTGGCCTTGTTAAACATACTTTTGCTGACTTGTATGGTTCCAGAACAACTGTTGATGAATATGTTTCTGAAATGAATAGAACAGAAAATTCTAAAAATGTAAATGGAGTTCTTGATGGGGATAATAATATGTACCCGTCAGACTTATATTCTATATGTGATGATAATTGTAATTTAACAAATTTGAATGTTGAAAATACAAATGTATATCCTGCTGGTGTTGTTACTCAGGTTGAAGATGTAATGAATATAGGACTGGTTGAATTATTTGAGGAGGGACGTGATTTCAGGGTAGGTAACAAAATGGAACTAAAAGTGGCAGTATCATAACCAATAAGGTCAGGAGGTGCTGCTACTGTGAAAAGTGAAAAAGCTCAAAATTGGGGAAAGTTGTTCGAGAGTCAGTACCTCAAGGGGATACTCTAGTTTTTCTAGAGTATATAAATCTCACCTTGCTGGTTTTTCTAGAGTATATAAATCTCATCATGCTGTCTTAAGGTGACCTCATTAATGCACCCCTTAGCAGTGGAACTGAAGGGCGAGGCATTGCTCAACTTCATCAGGGCAATCCTTTTAAATTTAGACAAACACCTGAGGTGTGCTGTGAATTTTAGTTTTTGGACCAATTTGGAGCCTTGCTGCCTTGTGAAATACTGTGCTTGAGTGGATGAAAGGAATGAATGGGACTGTGAAGTAGGCATGTGTATGTGTAAATGCGCCTGTGAATATGAAAACTGTACGAGGTAAGGATGAAATGAAACTTCTGTGGAGGAATTTGAATGACTGTGTAAATGGCTTTTAGAGTGCAAGAAATGTGGTCATATTGGATGATATGAATATAAAAGTGGGATATGATGAAATAGGTGAGATAGTTGGTAAATGGGGAGTGCCTAGAGTAAATGAGAATGAACGTTATCTTGTGGACATTTGTGCTGAGAGGAGTTTATTCCTTGCAAACACCTTTTTTCAGCACAAGATGATCCACAGATATACATGGATGAGGAATGATGGAGGAGAAGAGCAAAAGGCTTTGTTCGACTATGTGGCAATGAATGAAAGATCAAGAAAGCCTTTCTAGACTCTTTAAGTTGTGATAGGATTCTCTAGAGACTTGGACCATTTTGCAGTCTTGTGGGGATGGGGATCAGGGAGGAGTGGAGGTATATGGTGTAAGGGAGAATGGAGAGGTAAAATGTTGGCAAGCAAATAGATGAATCAGAAAAAAATGCAGGGAGGAGTATGAAAGGAAGGTAATTGAAAGCTTAGATGGAAGTGCAATGAATGTAGGGATGCAGTCATGAGTGAATGAGTAGTTTAAAAGGTTTAGAGAAATACGTTTTAAGGTTGTAAAATTAGTAGTTGGATACAAGGTTGTGAGATACAGGAATAAAAAGGACAATGCATGATGGACAGAAGATAATAGAGATGCTGTGGAACAGAAGAGAATGGCATGTGGTAGATTGCTTGATAGGAATGCACCAGTGGAAGTTCAGCAAAGAAGGATAGAATATAAAATATGTAAGCAAAATATTAAGAAGCTGATAGAGGAGAGCAAAGAGAGAGTAGTTGAAGATTTGAAAGAGTTTTTTTTTTTTTTTTTTTTTTTTTTTGCCGCTGTCTCCCGCATTTGCGAGGTAGCGCAAGGAAACAGATGAAAGAAATGGCCCAACCCACCCCCATACACATGTATATACATACGTCCACACACGCAAATATACATACCTACACAGCTTTCCATGGTTTACCCCAGACGCTTCACATGCCTTGATTCAATCCACTGACAGCACGTCAACCCCGGTATACCACATCGCTCCAATTCACTCTATTCCTTGCCCTCCTTTCACCCTCCTGCATGTTCAGGCCCCGATCACACAAAATCTTTTTCACTCCATCTTTCCACCTCCAAGTTAAGTCCATATTAAGGCTGGGCCTTAATGGAAATAGAGAGGTGGAAAAAGAAAAGACAAAGGGAAAGTATATATGAATTTTTTCAGACGTGATAGACCTGTCTTTGGAAATGTGCCACGTTTATATAGGTATAGGGAGAGACATGAGAAGGTAGAGAGCTACATAGCTTTGACATGTAGGGAAAGAAGCAGGCATCAAAACAGCCCACCCTCAAATTGCTGATGGCTACACAGTAATCATGTGATGCAGCAGCTTCCTGAGCATTGCATGGTCTAGCTAGTGGTGGGGGCACACGAGCATCCAGCTCTCAGGAGCAAAAACCAAAGTAACACCTATAGAAAAGGGAAATGAACCAACATTGCGGCATAGGGCCTTTGTTGTCTTTTCCTAGCGCTACCTCGCACACATGAGGAGGAGGGTGTTGTTATTCCATGTGTGGTGGGGTGGCGATGGGAATGACTAAAGGCAGACTATGAATTATGTACATGGGTATATATGTATATGTCTGTTTGTATATATATGTATACATTGAGATGTATAGGTATGTATATGCATGTGTATGTGGGTGGGTTGGGCCTTTCTTTTGTTTGTTTCCTTGCGCTACCTCACTAACATGGGAGACAGCGACAAAGCAAAATAAATGAATAAATAAATATATTGATCTATATCGAGAGACTTTTGGATGTTAATGTGTTGAGAGGTGCAACTGGAGGGATGTCTTATCATTATTTTGTGGAGGCGAAGGTGAAGATTTGTATGGGTTTTCAGAAATGAAGAGAGAGTGTTGGGGTGAAGAGAGTGGTGAGAGTAAGTGAGCTTGGGAAGGAGACTTGTGTGAGGAAGTACCAGGAGAGACTGAGTACAGAATGGAAAAAGGTGAGAACAAAGGAGGTAAGGGGAGTGGGGGTTGGAATGGGATGTATTTAGGGAAGCAGTGATGGCTTGCACAAAAGATGCTTGTGTCATGAGAAGCGTGGGAGGTGGGTTGATTAGAAAGGGTAGTAAGTGGTGGGATGAAGAAATAAGATTATTAGTGAAAGAGAAGAGAGAGGCATTTGGACGATTTTTGCAGGGAAAAAATGCAAATGAGTGGGAGATGTATAAAAGAAAGGTGCAAGAGGTGAAAAAGAGGGCAAATGAGAGTTGGGGTGAGAGAGTATCATTAAATTTTAGGGAGAATAAAAAGATGTTCTGGAAGGAGGTAAATAAAGTGCGTAAGACAAGGGAGCAAATGGGAACTTCAGTGAAGGGGGCTAATGGGGAGGTGATAACAAGTAGTGGTGATGTGAGAAGGAGATGGAGTGAGTATTTTGAAGGTTTGTTGAATGTGTTTGATGATAGAGTGGCAGATATAGGGTGTTTTGGTCGAGGTGGTGTGCAAAGTGAGAGGGTTAGGGAAAATGATTTGGTAAACAGAGAAGAGGTAGTAAAAGCTTTGCGGAAGATGAAAGCCAGCAAGGCAGCAGGTTTGGATGGTATTGCAGTGGAATTTATTAAAAAAGGGGGTGACTGTATTGTTGACTGGTTGGTAAGGTTATTTAATGCATGTATGATTCATGGTGAGGTGCCTGAGGATTGGCGGAATGCTTGCATAGTGCCATTGTACAAAGGCAAAGGGGATAAGAGTGAGTGCTCAAATTACAGAGTTATAAGTTTGTTGAGTATTCCTGGTAAATTATATGGGAGGGTATTGATTGAGAGGGTGAAGGCATGTACAGAGCATCAGATTGGGGAAGAGCAGTGTGGTTTCAGAAGTGGTAGAGGATGTGTGGATCAGGTGTTTGCTGTGAAGAATGTATGTGAGAAATACTTAGAAAAGCAAATGGATTTGTATGTAGCATTTATGGATCTGGAGAAGGCATATGATAGAGTTGATAGAGATGCTCTGTGAAAGGTACTAAGGATATATGGTGTGGGAGGCAAGTTGTTAGAAGCAGTGAAAAGTTTTTATCGAGGATGTAAGGCATGTGTACGTGTAGGAAGAGAGGAAAGTGATTGGTTCTCAGTGAATGTAGGTTTGCGGCAGGGGTGTGTGATGTCTCCATGGTTGTTTAATTTGTTTATGGATGGGGTTGTTAGGGAGGTGAATGCAAGAGTTTTGGAAAGAGGGGCAAGTGTGCAGTCTGTTGGGGATGAGAGAGCTTAGGAAGTGAGTCAGTTCTTGTTCGCTGATGATACAGCGCTGGTGGCTGATTCATGTGAGAAACTGCAGAAGCTGGTGACTGAGTTTGGTAAAGTGTGTGAAAGAAGAAAGTTAAGAGTAAATGTGAATAAGAGCAAGGTTATTAGGTACAGTAGGGTTGAGGGTCAAGTCAGTTGGGAGGTAAGTTTGAATGGAGAAAAACTGGAGGAAGTAAAGTGTTTTAGATATCTGGGAGTGGATCTGGCAGCGGATGGAACCATGGAAGCGAAAGTGAATCATAGGGTGGGGGAGGGGGCAAAAATCCTGGGAGCCTTGAAGAATGTGTGGAAGTCGAGAACATTATCTCGGAAAGCAAAAATGGGTATGTTTGAAGAAATAGTGGTTCCAACAATGTTGTATGGTTGCGAGGTGTGGGCTATGGATAGAGTTGTGCGCAGGAGGGTGGATGTGCTAGAAATGAGATGTTTGAGGACAATATGTGGTGTGAGGTGGTTTGATTGAGTAAGTAATGTAAGGGTAAGAGAGATGTGTGGAAATAAAAAGAGCGTGGTTGAGAGAGCAGAAGAGGGTGTTTTGAAATGGTTTGGGCACATGGAGAGAATGAGTGAGGAAAGAGTGACCAAGAGGATATATGTGTCGGAGGTGGAGGGAACGAGAAGAAGTGGGAGACCAAATTGGAAGTGGAAAGATGGAGTGAAAAAGATTTTGAGTGATCGGGGCCTGAATATGCAGGAGGGTGAAAGGAGGGCAAGGAATAGAGTGAATTGGATCGATGTGGTATACCGGGGTTGACGTGCTGTCAATGGATTGAATTAGGGCATGTAAAGGGTCTGGGGTAAACGATGGAAAGTTCTGTGGGGCCTGGATGTGGAAAGGGAGCTGTGGTTTTGGGCATTATTACATGACAGCTAGATACTAAGTGTGAACGAATGGGGCCTTTGTTGTCTTTTCCTAGCGCTACCTCACACATATGAGGGGGAGGGGGATGTTATTCCATGTGTGGCGAGGTGGTGATGGGAATAAATAAAGGCAGACGTGTATATATGTATATGTCTGTGTGTGTATATATATGTATACATTGAGATGTATAGGTATGTATATTTGAGTGTGTGGACGTGTTTGTATATACATGTGTATGGGGGTGGGTTGGGCCATTTCTTTCGTCTGTTTCCTTGCGCTACCTCACTAACATGGGAGACAGCGACAAAGCAAAATAAATGAATAAATAAATATATTGATCTATATCGAGAGACTTTTGGATGTTAATGTGTTGAGAGGTGCAACTGGAGGATGTCTTATCATTATTTTGTGGAGGCGAAGGTGAAGATTTGTATGGGTTTTCAGAAATGAAGAGAGAGTGTTGGGGTGAAGAGAGTGGTGAGAGTAAGTGAGCTTGGGAAGGAGACTTGTGTGAGGAAGTACCAGGAGAGACTGAGTACAGAATGGAAAAAGGTGAGAACAAAGGAGGTAAGGGGAGTGGGGGTTGGAATGGGATGTATTTAGGGAAGCAGTGATGGCTTGCACAAAAGATGCTTGTGTCATGAGAAGCGTGGGAGGTGGGTTGATTAGAAAGGGTAGTAAGTGGTGGGATGAAGAAATAAGATTATTAGTGAAAGAGAAGAGAGAGGCATTTGGACGATTTTTGCAGGGAAAAAATGCAAATGAGTGGGAGATGTATAAAAGAAAGGTGCAAGAGGTGAAAAAGAGGGCAAATGAGAGTTGGGGTGAGAGAGTATCATTAAATTTTAGGGAGAATAAAAAGATGTTCTGGAAGGAGGTAAATAAAGTGCGTAAGACAAGGGAGCAAATGGGAACTTCAGTGAAGGGGGCTAATGGGGAGGTGATAACAAGTAGTGGTGATGTGAGAAGGAGATGGAGTGAGTATTTTGAAGGTTTGTTGAATGTGTTTGATGATAGAGTGGCAGATATAGGGTGTTTTGGTCGAGGTGGTGTGCAAAGTGAGAGGGTTAGGGAAAATGATTTGGTAAACAGAGAAGAGGTAGTAAAAGCTTTGCGGAAGATGAAAGCCAGCAAGGCAGCAGGTTTGGATGGTATTGCAGTGGAATTTATTAAAAAAGGGGGTGACTGTATTGTTGACTGGTTGGTAAGGTTATTTAATGCATGTATGATTCATGGTGAGGTGCCTGAGGATTGGCGGAATGCTTGCATAGTGCCATTGTACAAAGGCAAAGGGGATAAGAGTGAGTGCTCAAATTACAGAGTTATAAGTTTGTTGAGTATTCCTGGTAAATTATATGGGAGGGTATTGATTGAGAGGGTGAAGGCATGTACAGAGCATCAGATTGGGGAAGAGCAGTGTGGTTTCAGAAGTGGTAGAGGATGTGTGGATCAGGTGTTTGCTGTGAAGAATGTATGTGAGAAATACTTAGAAAAGCAAATGGATTTGTATGTAGCATTTATGGATCTGGAGAAGGCATATGATAGAGTTGATAGAGATGCTCTGTGAAAGGTACTAAGGATATATGGTGTGGGAGGCAAGTTGTTAGAAGCAGTGAAAAGTTTTTATCGAGGATGTAAGGCATGTGTACGTGTAGGAAGAGAGGAAAGTGATTGGTTCTCAGTGAATGTAGGTTTGCGGCAGGGGTGTGTGATGTCTCCATGGTTGTTTAATTTGTTTATGGATGGGGTTGTTAGGGAGGTGAATGCAAGAGTTTTGGAAAGAGGGGCAAGTGTGCAGTCTGTTGGGGATGAGAGAGCTTAGGAAGTGAGTCAGTTCTTGTTCGCTGATGATACAGCGCTGGTGGCTGATTCATGTGAGAAACTGCAGAAGCTGGTGACTGAGTTTGGTAAAGTGTGTGAAAGAAGAAAGTTAAGAGTAAATGTGAATAAGAGCAAGGTTATTAGGTACAGTAGGGTTGAGGGTCAAGTCAGTTGGGAGGTAAGTTTGAATGGAGAAAAACTGGAGGAAGTAAAGTGTTTTAGATATCTGGGAGTGGATCTGGCAGCGGATGGAACCATGGAAGCGAAAGTGAATCATAGGGTGGGGGAGGGGGCAAAAATCCTGGGAGCCTTGAAGAATGTGTGGAAGTCGAGAACATTATCTCGGAAAGCAAAAATGGGTATGTTTGAAGAAATAGTGGTTCCAACAATGTTGTATGGTTGCGAGGTGTGGGCTATGGATAGAGTTGTGCGCAGGAGGGTGGATGTGCTAGAAATGAGATGTTTGAGGACAATATGTGGTGTGAGGTGGTTTGATTGAGTAAGTAATGTAAGGGTAAGAGAGATGTGTGGAAATAAAAAGAGCGTGGTTGAGAGAGCAGAAGAGGGTGTTTTGAAATGGTTTGGGCACATGGAGAGAATGAGTGAGGAAAGAGTGACCAAGAGGATATATGTGTCGGAGGTGGAGGGAACGAGAAGAAGTGGGAGACCAAATTGGAAGTGGAAAGATGGAGTGAAAAAGATTTTGAGTGATCGGGGCCTGAATATGCAGGAGGGTGAAAGGAGGGCAAGGAATAGAGTGAATTGGATCGATGTGGTATACCGGGGTTGACGTGCTGTCAATGGATTGAATTAGGGCATGTAAAGGGTCTGGGGTAAACGATGGAAAGTTCTGTGGGGCCTGGATGTGGAAAGGGAGCTGTGGTTTTGGGCATTATTACATGACAGCTAGATACTAAGTGTGAACGAATGGGGCCTTTGTTGTCTTTTCCTAGCGCTACCTCACACATATGAGGGGGAGGGGGATGTTATTCCATGTGTGGCGAGGTGGTGATGGGAATAAATAAAGGCAGACGTGTATATATGTATATGTCTGTGTGTGTATATATATGTATACATTGAGATGTATAGGTATGTATATTTGAGTGTGTGGACGTGTTTGTATATACATGTGTATGGGGGTGGGTTGGGCCATTTCTTTCGTCTGTTTCCTTGCGCTACCTCGCAAACGCGGGAGACAGCGACAAAGCAAAATAATAAAAAAAAATATCGATCTTGTACTCTAGAGTGGGATAAACACAAACAAGGTTATCAAATAAAGTAGAATATATATATATGGTTTGACAACTGTAATGATGCTTTTGCTAAAACAAATAATTAGTGTTCCAATTCTATGTGCTCCAGATTAGGAAAAATCATTTAAGTTGTATGTGGTTGACAGGTTGGCATAGTGTTAATGTGGGAAAATCAAAGCATTGATCTTTCCATATGGTATTTTTTAAAAAGTTTTTATAGTAGAAATTATAGTACTTTTGGGAAAGAAATTTTAGCTCTGATTTTGAGTATAAAGAAGTTTGATGTTTATTTAAGGTTAGGAAACCTCATTGTAGTTTTTTATGGATTATGATACTTGTGTTCTTGTACAATGTGAAGAATGTTTACTGATACAGCATTTGTGGCTGATCGGAGTGAGAAACTGCATTAGTTGGTGAATTAATTTGGAAGTGTGTGGAAGGAGAAAGTTGAGAGTGAATGTGAATAAAAGTGAGGTTATTAGGTTTAGCAGAGTTCAAGGACAAATTAGTTGTGATGCATGTTTGAGTGGTGAAAAATTGGTGGGAAGTGAAGCGCTTAAGATATCTAAGAGTGGACATGGTAGTGAATGGAACCATGGAAGAAGCAAGTCATAGGATGGGGGAAGGTGTGAAGGTTCTGGGAGTGCAGAATGTGTGGGAAGAGAACATTATTTGGGAGGGCAAAATTGGTCATGTTTCTTGGAATAGTAGTCCCAATATTATATGGTTGCAGGGCATGGGTTATTGATAAGGTTGTGCAGAGGAGGGTGGATGTGTTGGAAATGAAATGTTTGAGGACAATATGGGGTGCGAGGTGGTTTGATCGAGTAAGCAATGAAAGGGGAAGAGAGATGTTTGGTAATGAAAAGGGTGTGGTTGAGAGAGCAGATGAGGGTGTGTTGAAATGGTTTGGATGTATGGAGAGAATGAGTGAGGAAAGGTTGACAAAGGATAAATGTGTCAGAAGTCGAGTGAACAAGGAGAGTGGCAAAACTAATTTGGAGATGGAAGGATGAAGTGAAAAAGATTTTGTGATAAGGGCCTGTAAATGCAGTAGTGCATGAATTGGAATGATGTGGTATTCTTGAGTCAACATTGTTAGTGGATTGAACCAGGGCATGTTACTCATCTGGGGTAAACCACAGAAAAGTGTGTGGATCCTGGATGCAGATGGGGAGCTGTGGTTTAGTTGCATTACACATCACAACTTGTGTATGGATGTGCACATATGTGGCCTTTTTTCACGTTTCCTGGCGGTACCTTGTTGAAGCAGGGTGGCGATCGGGTGTAAGGGAGACCATTTTTGTTCTTTTATGCATGTTTTTTTTTTTTTTTTTTTTTATTTGTGGGGCAGGGATGGTACTAGGAATGGATGATGGTGGGCAAGAGTGAATAAAAATAATTTTAATCAGTGGCTAACCCCATTGACAAGTTATAAGATTATGATTTAGTTATCCAGCATATACAACAGACAAGGACATAAGTAAATACTGAATGGGACCAATATATCTTTATTTAAACAGCACACAAAACACAGTACACTTAAATCACTGAAGAAGAATTTGGAATAAAAATTTCCCATGAAATGTGGAAGCATGTGATAAAAAAAAATGAAGCATACTCCAGTCCTCTACGGTGATGTACTTGGAACTAACATATCAAAAGCTATATTGCAATAAAAAAAAATCAATGCTTTTCAACATGAAAAGGCTACAAATTTCCAAATGTTATGATATACAGGCAGGTCTATATAATGTACAGTGGAAGAACAAACGAAATTATTTGCCATGTAGAAATTCTACCTCCAGGGAACTGTGTCCTGCCCTTAGCCAGCCAGTGGGGTTGGGACATGAGACATCAGGTATGCAAGTGTGCCTCAACATATGCATGTATGCATATTCTCATTTGTTTGAATACAGTTCAAAATATCAATGAATATGGATAGACTCATGTATGTATAGCATGTACAATTCATAACAGGAAATTCTGCAGCTGTAATTACCCCCATTCATTTACAGACCATTAATCAAAACTGACCTTTCATACAATACCCTATTTTAAACAGGATCTTTCATTCCTACTTATGATCAATAACTATTTGAAAACACATCCAGCACATGATCTAGCAATTTCTAATGTAATGTCATTTATACCTCAAGTACCACAATTATGCATAGATGAAGTACTTTCACTAAGTTCTAAATGACAGAGTACATTACTTTGTGTCATCTAAAGCATACATGCATTCCAAAGCAAGTAGCACTTCTCAGATCTTAAAAGTTTCCACAAATATCCACAGCCTACACCATCCAATTTCAGCGCGATCTTCCTGCAACATATGAGGGTAACTCCAATAAAATGTCCAGAAATCTAAGCTTTACTTTTCCTCACACCATTCATTCTCCTTGCGAACTTGTTCTTCCTCTGAGGGTGTGAAATCATTCTTAATATTGAAGGTCTTTCGGATTTCATCAGGAGTCTTGCCTTTTATCATGTTGGCTACAGTTTTACAGGTAACATCCAGAAGGCCCTTGATATCCAAGTAATTAGCTGCCAATATTAGTTCAAACAATGTGCCCTGGTCAACCTGTAATGAAATATCACACAAAATCAAACTAAAAGATATGTTTGAGGGCAATTAATGGGGTAAGGATGATGACAGTAAATAATGTTTCGGTAAGAAAAAGATATGGTATTAAAAACATGAATGAGAGAGCCGAAGACTGTGCGCCAGAATATTTTGATATCAAGAAAATGAGAGGAGAGATCGCCAAAGAGTATATGTCCTTCAGAAGTGGAGGGGACAAAGAGAAGGGGAAGACCACAAAGGAGATGGAAGTATGATGGAGTGAATAAAATTTTATGTGCTCAGGGCCTGAAAGCACAGGAGAAAGAAACAGATGAAACAGAGTAAATAGGAATGATGTATATACAGGGCAACATGCTGTCAACATTGAACCAGGGAATATGAAGCAACCTGTCTATGTGACCTAGTTGTAGATGGGGGCATTAAAGGTGACAACTTGATATGCAGTTTACCAACCACCTCCAAAGGGGAAGATTAACAGTTAGGTTAACTGCAGGCCAAATACCATAAGATTCAGTCCAAAGATTATTTATTTTCAACATTTCATCATTTCTGAATATCTTCATTTTACTTTGTCCTTTTATGCAGCTTTATCCAGAATCCAATTATGTTAACTTATGAAGGCTATTTCACTCTCAACATAACCCAATAATGCAAGAAAGTACCCAACATTGCCATAATTAACCCAGTGTCAAATTTAAGGGAGTTTCCAAGACTGGAATCCATCAAAAAATTCAAAAATAAATTCTCGTGTTACCAATGAATAACATAAATCAAGAAGGGTTTAAAAAAAAGAAAAAATCTAGTAAACCATCCATGCACTGACATTAAAATTCAGCATTCTGCACAAACTCAGCTTATTTGTTTGTAGAATCTAAGTAACTAGAATATATCAACTCTGCCATCACCAATGGATTATTGACATGCATAAAATTTTCCCCAGTGCTTACAGTTCAACATTTGCTGAATGATTGTCACCATAATTAGAGCCCCATTTACTGCTGTCAACTAGCTACCAATAGGAGTAAGGCATACACCACAGCCATCCCCTTCCCCATTATGTTATATGGGTAAATGTGCACCAGGGCCATTCTCTCCTCCATAATGTTATATGGGTAAATGAGTTGCAGGGACTTTTTCCAGTTCTAACTCACTGTATGTGACATAATTTATCTCTACGCACCAATAAAGTATGCCATCCAAATTAATTGACCACAGATAAAAGCAATACGTAAAAGTACAAGTAAAGACGGGTCCCCACAGGGTTAAATATTATATTACCCTAATGTGTTATATGGGCAACTAATAACAGTCGCTCCTGATAAAAGGCAACTCTACATATCAATAAGGCACACCTGCCAATTTAAATATACGCTGGAAGAGGTAGCCCTCGCATATACAGGTTTGGCCCCCAACCCAAAAATGTATACAAGTACTGATCTGGTCCTTTTAGGACTGAGCAGCTAAACCAAGACATTATTCTTGAGAACACATGGCAAATGTTCAACAATAAGCGAGGATCATCAAAATATGAAACTGGCATTAGACAGTACAGCACCAACCTGATAAAAAGCCCTTCCTTCACACACACCTCCATGCCACCCTCCATACACAATTACATCAGGTGGACCAAGCGCACTCGCACAACCAACTTGAATCGCAGTTTCAAAAATATGCTTCCAAACTACTTGAAATGCTTATGAAATATAATTTTTGCTATCTAAGCTGATTCAAGACACTACCATCTCTATTCACACCTCAAATGAAAATATTTTCATGACCCCACAGAAAAGTCTAAAAGTATTAAAATGTTCAGAAAGATGCAAGTATAACAACTCTAGTAAAAGAAAGTTTTATGCAGAGATTAATTACCAATTCAGCACCCACATCTAGAATAAGAATAAAAAAAATGGAGAAGGTAATTCCTCCTGAAGTTGTCAGGAAGAGATAATGACAAAATAGAATAAGAAATGACGATATGGAAAGGGTAACAAAGAATGAGAGCACTCATGTCAGGATTACTTTGGTAAGTATGCATAAATATACAACTGTGAATTTGAAGCAGATTACCTTGTACAGCTGGAAAGATACAGAAAGATTTATCAAATGTTAAGGGTCACGTTTCTTTCCATGTTCATTTAACATCAACAGTCTTGTCCATTCAATGCTGAGTACTTAAGGCATCAATATTATCAATTACAGCAATGAATAAACTTTACCTTCAGAAAATCAGCATCCCAGGAGGAGATATCATCAGTACGCTTTTCCTTATTGTCGTCATCATCAGGAAGGGGAGGGTCATCTTTGTGATAAGTGCACCACTGAATCACCTTCTTCAGGATGGCAGCATTTACATTTGGAAGAGGCACCACTTCCTCTTCATCTTCATCCATTCCTGAAGCAACAAAACACAGATTTACAGAACATAATTGTATTATGGTAACCAGCTCATATTCTACATAAATGATGACTCACTGGAATTATGTTTGAACATGAGATTAACAAGAGAAACATCTCAACATCTGATTCTAATTCAGTATGATTTAACAAAACCAGCCACTGAAAACTAATACTTGAGATGTACGTATAGTTTTACGTAAGAACACACAATCTCCACGACAACTGCATTGGACTGATAAGCAATTTTACCAATCTAATCAAAACACAGCAATTTTTTTTAGAATCACAGTAAAGGAAATAGTCATGTAGCTATGGGGGTAATTATAGAAACATCTATGTGGCTTGGGTGTTGATCAAGGGCCATGGTTTCGGCACAATATAAATGAGAGCTAAAGAATGGATGTGAACAAATGAACCTACTTTTCATCTGCTCCTAGTATTATCTGGTTACCTGGGAAAAGCCACACGAAAAAAAGGTAGGAATGGGCACTAATTTCTCAAATATTCAAATTTCAAGATCACCTACAAAAAGCTCTGAAATTTGATCATTTTTGAAAGACTATGATGTGTGATACAGTGGGATATTTTAATATAAAGAAAATAATATGCAAGATGTACTTTGGTGCCATGACTATTTGCACATTCTTAATTTGATTTTTTTTTATTTATTTAATATACCCCCAATATTTTAAGATTACACGCAAAGCTCATATCTTGAGTGGTCAGCCTCCATTTATTTCACCCATTTTTTCCTAAATATGTAGATAATTCTGAATTCATGTATAGGGTAAGAACCTATGGAAGAGATTTTTGTATCCTTTATCGATTATATGCTGAATGTTTTGAAATGGAGGACCAAGAGTGCTCAGTACAACTTTCATTTATTGACCTCTTCTCCAAAGCTTTTGGAATACATTGAAAATTATCAATTCATGCATTAAGAAAGAACAAACAGAAGAGAATGGTGATATGGAAAGTATACCTTACAGGGTGGGGGTGGGGCCGAAAGTTCTGGGAGCGTTGAAAAATGTTTGGAAGGCAAGAACATTATCTTAGAAAGCAAAAATGGGTATGTTTGAAGGAATAGTGGTTCCAACAATGTTATATGGCTGCGAGGCATGGGCTACAGATAGGGTTGTGCGGAGGAGGGTGGATGTGTTGGAAATGAGATGTTTGAGGACAATATGTGGTGTGAGGTGGGTTGATTGAGTAAGTAATGAAAGGGTAAGAGAGATGTGTGGTATTAAGAAGAGTGTGGTTGAGACAGCAGAAGAGGGTGTATTGAAATGGTTTGGCCACATGGAGAGAATGAGTGAGGAAAGACTGACAAAGAGGATATATGTGTCAGAGGTGGAGGGAATGAGAAGTGGGAGACCACATTGGAGGTGGAAGGATGGAGTGAAAAAGATTTTGAGCTATCAGGGCCTGAACATGCAGGAGGGTGAAAGGAGCGTAAGGAATAGAGTGAATTGGAACAATGAGGTATACCGGGGTCGACGTGCTGTCAATGGATTGAAACAAGGCATGAGAAGAGTTTGGGGTAAACCATAGAAAGTTTTGTGGGGCCTGGATGTGGAAAGGGAGCTGTGGTTTTGGTGCATTATACATGACAGATAGAGAGTGAGTGTGAACGAATGTGGCCTTTGTTGTCTTTTCCAAGCGCTACCTCAAGTGCGTGCGGGGGGGAGGGAGTTGTTATTTCATGTGTGGCGGGGTGGCGAAGGGAATGAATAAAGGCAGACAGTATGAATTATGTACATGTGTATATATGTATATGTCTGTGTAGGTATATATATGTATACGTTGAAATGTCTAGGTGTGTGTGTGTGTGTGGATGTGTATGTAGGTGGGTTGGGCCATTCTTTCGTCTGTTTCCTTGTGCTACCTCGCTAGCGCGGGAGACAGCGACAAAGTATAATAAATATATAAATATCTTACCATATCAATTTCTCAATTAAATGTTGAATGTTTCTGAGCAAAGGTGGGCAAGAGCTATGTAAGAATTCCATCTCCTTTGCTATTTTTTCATGACATAAATATGTAGATGATTATTAATTCTTTTTTCATATCTGATTGGCATTTCCTGTGTTAGTAATGTAATGCCACAAACAGGAAGAAAGGCTGTATCTGCTCGCATCCATCCTCTAGTCATCATGTGTAGTGTATCGAAACCATAGTTCCCTATCCACAACCAGGCCCCATGGTCTACCCTGGACACTTTACATGCCCTACCTCAGCCCAGTGACATAATGTCACATCATTCCAATTCACTCCATCCGATGCATGACCTTAACCCCCAACATGTTCAGGCCCTGATTCCTCAAAATCTTTTTCACTCTCATTTCATCTCCAATTTGGTCTCCCCATTCACCTTGTTACCTCCACTCCTGACACATATATCCTTTGTCAACCTTTCTTCACTCATTCTCTCCAACATTTCAGGCCCTGATTCCTCAAAATCTTTTTCACTCATTTCATCTCCAATTTGGTCTCCCCATTCACCTTGTTACCTCCACTCCTGACACATATATCCTTTGTCAACCTTTCTTCACTCATTCTCTCCCTATGTCCAGATCATTTTAGTATACCCTCTTCAGCTACCTCAACCACACTCTTTTTATTACCATACTTCTCTCTTACTCTCATTACCTGATCAAACCACCTCACACCACATATTGTCCACAAACATTTCCATTCCAACACAACCACCCTCTTCTGCATAGTCTTATCTATAGCCCATACCTCACCCATTTTAGTCCTACCAGATGATCTCTCCCCATAAATTATTCAGTGCTCCCAGAATCTTCACCTCTCACCCCTCTTATGACTCACTTTTGCTTCCATCGTTCCATTCCCTGCTATGTCCACTCCCAGGTGTCTAAAACACTTCACTTCATGTTTTTTTGCCATTCAGACTTACACCCAAACTAACCTGTCCCTCAACTCTGCTAAACCTAATAACCTTCACATTTACTCTTGGCTTCCTCCTTTCACACACCCTTCCAAACTCAGTCAACAACTACAGTTTTACACTTGAATTTGCCACTAGAGCTGTGTCATCAGCAACCAAAAACTGACTCACTTCCCAAGCTCTCTCATTCCCCAACAGACTACATACACAAGATAATACATCTTTATTGTCAAATTGTATACATAATAAAAAATAAAATTCTTTAAGACTAGAATTCAATTAAGGTTAAAAAGTATAAGAATTATAAAATAAAAATGATAAAATATCACATAAAAGCACCACATAAAATATCACAAACAATCATCTATTGCACTAAGAAGCTATATCACTGAAGAGTTACAGCATCATTAGATGGTTAAATATTAGAATGCTCTTTGGTACAAATGATTTCCTGAATCTATCAGTGTGCGGCATACGAAAAGACAGTCTTCTTCCTGACCTCAAAAATACATGGTATTGGTGTAGAGGATGAGTTGCATCTTGCATTATCTCCACCTGCTTCACTGAATATTCCTGATGCAGAATATGTAAAGTTTTAGTGTTTGCACCCAATTTCCTAGCCTTCTTAATTTCCTTAAGTTTATTCTTATCTTTCCTGTTTAGTTTGCCATACCAGGAAGTAACAAAAACATAAAACTGATTCTATAGTTGACCTATAAAAAAGATTAATTAATGCATTGTCTACATGTAGACTATCTAAGATATGTACAAAATGCAATCTTTGATTACATTTCTTATACACCACATCAGTATTTGCACCATCTTTTAACTGATCATCTATGATAAAGCCTAGATACTTGTACTGACTCACTCACTCTACATTTTCACCTTCAATTGTAATTAAGTTTGGTATATGTTTTTTTTTGTCCTAAAATATATCATCATATCTAGTTTTCTTTACATTCAAGGGTAGATCATTTGTTTCACACCACTCAACAAAGCAACTAACCTGTGCGATATAATCCTTACAATTATCATTTACAATTTTCCCTATGATTACTGTATCAGCTTCTTTTAAAACTGGGAACTTCAGTGAAGGGCGCAAATGGGGAGGTGATAACAAGTAGTGGTGATGCGAGAAGGAGATGGAGTGAGTATTTTGAAGGTTTGTTGAATGTGTTTGATGATAGAGTGGCAGATATAGGGTGTTTTGGTCGAGGTGGTGTGCAAAGTGCGAGGGTTAGGGAAAATGATTTGGTAAACAGAGAAGAGGTAGTAAAAGCTTGCGGAAGATGAAAGCCGGCAAGGCAGCAGGTTTGGATGGTATTGCAGTGGAATTTATTAAAAAAGGGGGTGACTGTATTGTTGACTGGTTGGTAAGGTTATTTAATGTATGTATGACTCATGGCGAGGTGCCTGAGGATTGGCGGAATGCGTGCATAGTGCCATTGTACAAAGGCAAAGGGGATAAGAGTGAGTGCTCAAATTACAGAGGTATAAGTTTGTTGAGTATTCCTGGCAAATTATATGGGAGGGTATTGATTGAGAGGGTGAAGGCATGTACAGAGCATCAGATTGGGAAAGAGCAGTGTGGTTTCAGAAGTGGTAGAGGATGTGTGGATCAGGTGTTTGCTTTGAAGAATGTATGTGAGAAATACTTAGAAAAGCAAATGGATTTGTATGTAGCATTTATGGATCTGGAGAAGGCATATGATAGAGTTGATAGAGATGCTCTGTGGAAGGTATTAAGAATATATGGTGTGGGAGGCAAGTTGTTAGAAGCAGTGAAAAGTTTTTATCGAGGATGTAAGGCATGTGTACGTGTAGGAAGAGAGGAAAGTGATTGGTTCTCAGTGAATGTAGGTTTGCGGCAGGGGTGTGTGATGTCTCCATGGTTGTTTAATTTGTTCATGGATGGGGTTGTTAGGGAGGTGAATGCAAGAGTTTTGGAAAGAGGGGCAAGTATGAAGTCTGTTGGGGATGAGAGAGCTTGGGAAGTGAGTCAGTTGTTGTTCGCTGATGATACAGCGCTGGTGGCTGATTCAGGTGAGAAACTGCAGAAGCTGGTGACTGAGTTTGGTAAAGTGTGTGAAAGAAGAAAGTTAAGTGTAAATGTGAATAAGAGCAAGGTTATTAGGTACAGTAGGGTTGAGGGTCAAGTCAATTGGGAGGTGAGTTTGAATGGAGAAAAACTGGAGGAAGTGAAGTGTTTTAGATATCTGGGAGTGGATCTGGCGGCGGATGGAAACATGGAAGCGGAAGTGGATCATAGGGTGGGGGAGGAGGCGAAAATTCTGGGAGCCTTGAAGAATGTGTGGAAGTCGAGAACATTATCTCGGAAAGCAAAAATGGGTATGTTTGAAGGAATAGTGGTTCCAACAATGTTGTATGGTTGCGAGGCGTGGACTATGGATAGAGTTGTGCGCAGGAGGATGGATGTGCTGGAAATGAGATGTTTGAGGACAATGTGTGGTGTGAGGTGGTTTGATCGAGTAAGTAACGTAAGGGTAAGAGAGATGTGTGGAAATAAAAAGAGCATGGTTGAGAGAGCAGAAGAGGGTGTTTTGAAATGGTTTGGTCACATGGAGAGAATGAGTGAGGAAAGATTGACCAAGAGAATATATGTGTCGGAGGTGGAGGGAACGAGGAGAAGAGGGAGACCAAATTGGAGGTGGAAAGATGGAGTGAAAAAGATTTTGTGTGATCGGGGCCTGAACATGCAGGAGGGTGAAAGGACGGCAAGGAATAGAGTGAATTGGAGCGATTTGGTATACCGGGGTTGACGTGCTGTCAGTAGATTGAATCAAGGCATGTGAAGCGTCTGGGGTAAACCATGGAAAGCTGTGTAGGTATGTATATTTGCGTGTGTGGACGTATGTATATACATGTGTATGGGGGTGGGTTGGGCCATTTCTTTTGTCTGTTTCCTTGCGCTACCTCGCAAACACGGGAAAAAAAAAAAAAAAAAAAAAAAAAAAAAATCTAGTTTTTTTATATTCAAGGGTAGATCATTTGTTTCACACCACTCAACAAAGCAACTAACCTGTGCGATATAATCCTTACAATTATCATTTACAATTTTCCCTATGATTACTGTATCAACTTCTTTTAAAACAGTGCAGTTGCTAAAAATACTTCTTCAGTCATCAGTATTTAAAATTAATAAACTAGGGCCATAATGCATCCCTAGGGTGCACCTGTTTTGGTAAACATTAAGTTGGACTTAGCGTTATCTATCTTGGTATCCTGCGGCCAGGGTTATAATATTTGACATTAAAACAGTAGGTCTAAAATGATTGAACACTTTAGAAAATGAGATATTGGCAATTGGCTTTATTTCTAACAATTTCTATATGTCAGGCACTACCCCTTGATCTAATGAGTCCTGAAATAGCAGCTGAGGTATGGGTGCCAGTTTTTCAGCACAACACTTAAGTGCCTTGGCTGGCACACCATCTGGTCCTGTGGCCTTTCCAGGGACTGCAATACATGTTTGTATGATATCACAATTCTTTCATCATTTCTTTCTTGCATAACCAATATAATATTACTGCAATCTTCGCTAAAATCACTTCTTTCAAATGTAAAAAATGAATTTATATCATTCACATATGTATCAATGTTTTTGACTCACCACGTTCAGTTTTTTATAATAACCAAATAATGTTTTTAATTCTTTCCACACATCTTTCACCCGATACGTTCTAAATAATCCCTCAACTTTCCCTTGTAAGCTCCTTTTTGAATCCAATATTTTCTTGTATAATTGTTTTTGTATTACTTTCAACTGAGCACAATCTCCATTTTGTATGATTCTACACTTTTCATTGAGCACAGTCTTCTGTCCTTTCTTTACCCAAGACTTGTTAAAATAGACAGTTATTTCTTTACTTGGCACCATCATATCAAAACAAAAATGAAAATAAGAATTAAAGATGTCCAAGTATGCATTAAGATTTGCTCCATCTCACAGAACTGGCCAGTAAGTGTACTTAATGTATCCCTGTAGTCATAGGCCACTCTCAGCATCCAATTTTCTAATTGTTGCCTTTTTAAAATTTTCTCCTATTAACACTTGTATAAAGGTTGGTAACAAAACAGTATGTTGTGATCTCCATTTCCGAGAGGGGTCCTTTTCAAAACACGATTGCTGTTTTATACATTTCATGTTATCGAGAATATTACTTTCCCTGATAGTGCATTTTACTGTTTGATCATATGATGGAACACTGTCTTGAAAGTTACAATGGTTAAAATCACCTAGATTATATCCTTATGCTTTCTGGGCACTCAATTTCATTTTTCATCATAGAGTTTTCCAATAATCTAACTGCTTCCGATTCATCCACATCTGTGGGATGTACACAGTGAAAAAGATAACCTTGCCAAATTCCCGGGGAAGGTAAAAAGCCAACAAGCAATCACGAGGAATTCAATGTCTTTATCACCTGCCCCTCTCTCCAAGAATCTGTCATTTACCTCCCTCACCATCCCATCTATAAACAAGTTAAACAACCATGGTGACAACACACTCCCCTGGCAAAGACCAACCAGCACATGGAACCATTCAATCTCATCTCTTCCTACTCATACACATGCATTACACCCTTAATAAAAACTTCTCACTGCCTCTAGCAGCTTTTCTCCCACACCATATATTCATAAGACCTTCCACTAATCATTTTTATCAAACCTATCGTATGCTTTCTCCACATTCATAAATGCTACAGACAAATCCATCAACTTCTGAACGTATTTCTCTCACACATTCTTCAAAGCAAACATCTGGTCCACACATCCCCTACCACTTCTAAAACCACTTGTTCCTCTGCAATCTAATGCCTTGTACATGCCTTTACTCTTTTAATCACTACCCTACCTCAGAACTAACCAGGTACACTCAACAAACTTATACCTTTGTAGTTTGAACACTCAACTTTATCCCCTTGCCTTTATACAATGGCACTATACATGCATTAAGGTAATCCTCAGGCACCTCAACATGATCCATACATAAAGTGAAAACCCTAACTAATCAATAAACAACACAGTCATTCCCTTTCTTAATACATTCAACAGCAATATCATCCTCTCCAGTTGCCTTTCCACATTTCATCCTAAGTAAGGCTTTTAAAAACTCTTCCCTCTTCACCAAACCATTCTTCATGACTTTCACTTTGCATACATATCACCCCAACCCAAACAACCTACATTTGCAACCCCTTTCATCAAATAAATTCAACATCAACAGCTCTTCAAAATACTCCATTGCCTCCTCAGTTAATCACTACTTATTATTTCATGCATTAGGTAAAACCATACTGAAGACAAATGTGAAGAAAAAATACAGGAAAAATACAATTTACCAGTCAATTTTATCAATCATGTGCAGGGCATTTCAAACAAAGGCAGGAGGCAGCTAGCTTCGTATAGGTTCTTAGGTTCTAGGTTCTTAGCGTACTAAAAAAATTTTTAACAGCTCATCTGAACACAACTTAGGCAACCCGACCAGCATTTCATGTTTTATTCAGGTATATCTTGAATACTTTGGCATATTCTGGGGTTTGCCACACCCTTCTTTAGCGATTTTCTATTTTTCCTAAACATGGAGATGATAATTCAATAATGCATCAGGGAAACCCTTCTGAAGAAAACTGTATGCAAAAAACAAAAATAAAATTTACCTTATAATTTCATCAATTATGAGCTGAATGTTTTCAACAAGTCCAGAAGGAGCAAGGCAAAAATTCCATCTTTAGTTATTTACTCATACATTTCTACATGTGTAAATAATTATCAAATCATGCATTTGGAAAAAACCTGAAGTGAAATAAGTAGCAAAAATACATTTACCACATAATCTTATAAGTTTTCTCTTGAACGTCTCAAAATGGCAAGAATTAATCTTTCAAAATGCCAAGGATCAATAACATTCATAGAGAGATTGGGCTTCTATCTATTTTCTATATATTTCTGAATATTTAGATAATATTTCATTCATACATTACAACACAAACTGTAGAGAAAAATACATGAAAATGAACTTATCCTATCATTCACCAATTGCAAGTTGACCGTTTTGAACCAAAATGATATACAGCAATTTCAATTTTAATTTTTTTTTCATCATTTTTCTGAATATGTAAACAATAACTTTCCTGAATGTACGTATATATCAAAAATTTTCTCTGCAACTGTCATAATAGTGATTAAAGATAAATCTAGGGCAATATCTGGTGAATTATCAAGGGTATGTGGTCCCTAACCCTGTATCTACATTGAAAACCACCGGTGTTACCCAGGACCTCTTTCCAAAGGCTCTTGCAGCCCAAGGCTGACTTGGAAACGTGGATTATGGAGCGAGAAGTTTTCCAATAACACTGTACTCTCAATGATGCAATCTAAACATCGGAACATGCCATGGTCACGATGCATCCAAACCATTAATGTCTTACTCGGCACGCTAATGCATCACATGATCACCACATGACCGTTGGCTACTCAAGGGTGGGCCGTTTTGAAAACTTTTTTCTCTGCACCTCATGATCTAGGAAGTCTCTACCCTCTTATGTCTTTCCAAATAACTATGAACAATCACTTTTTAAAAGACATGATTTTCACTTCTTGTAAAGTTTGTAAATACTTTTCCAAGTCTATTTCTGTTTTGGCCCATCCTTGATGTGGATTCTTGTCTGTGATAAGCCTCCAATAACAAAAATAAAGCATTGGTTACAATGCATCCAACTTTATTTTCAAATACCAACAAAAAGTGTACTAAATCCCTGGCCTAAAGGAAATTACATACAAATACTGGAACTCTGGAATGGATTGCTGAAACTTCACAAAAATCAATCTTTTAAATTGATCTGGTACAGAAACTTTTAATGTAGTTACCTAGGTCCTCTAACATTGTTTTTATGGTGACACTCTGTTTGGCAATTTCTACATCCACCTCAAAGGTGTCGCCATCACTGCTCTGTAGCTTTATGCTGGGCATCTGAAACGAAGAAAACAATTGATCATAATTAATCATTCATATATCAGAATAATAACTTCCACAAATCTCTGGGTAAAAGGAAGATTGCAAAATACATGCACTTTATACTAACACATAATACTATCAAAGATGGCTCACTAAGAGAAAATACTTCATCAAAGGTGATTTTTCTGTCAATTTCCATAAGATTTTTGCTGCTAAAATCAACAAATGCCTCAGAATCCTATAAAGAAATACACAGATTTGATTTTCAGCAAACATGGTACCCCAAAAATGTCATGTCCATAAAGTATGACCATCATTCTGACAATTCAAGGTAGTGAGGCTTTACTTAAATGGTACTACAGACCTGATGCATGGAAGTAGAAGAGAAGCACAACAATTAATTGCTAATAATCAGAAAGAGTGATGAGGATGACCACTAAAGAAATATAATGATCAAAGTATCCTACAAAAATTACTGCTGTAAGATGACAATAAGGAGGGTTCTGAAGATCAAGGAAAATGGAGGGTTAATGGAAATAAAATCAGGTGAAACAATTCTAGAAATTAACAAAACATAAATGCCTCAACTTCCCTCCCTTAGCACCTAAGATTTACCCTAGCTTTCAATGCCACAGCCAAAATATCCCAATATCAATAAGGTCTACTGTATCCTACTACAGGGTGAAGAATTCTCCCTGGAAGTGATTTATGCTCACTAGATATGTTCGTCTGGATGACATCACAGCACAAAAACCTCTCAGCAACTCAGTAAAACTGATGTTGTGTAACATTTAGCGGTAATGACTGTGACGTATTTGCTGGCCACCCAAGGTCGAGCACACAGCTCTAAATCCTGGTTGTGATGGTTGGTCCATTGTCAACCTAGCTAGTCTTCCAGCCCTAGGGGATGGTTGATAAAATGGGTACCTGGTTCTAGCTAGGATTTACATATATATATATATATATATATATATATATATATATATATATATATATATATATATATATATATATCCCTGGGGATAGGGGGGAAAGAATACTTCCCACGCATTTCCTGTATGTTGTAGAAGGTGACTAGAAGGGGAGGGAGTGGGGGGCTGGAAAACCTCCCCTCTCATTTTTAATTTTCCAAAAGAAGGAACAGAGAAGGGGGTGCAAGTGAGGATTTCCTTTAAAGGCTCTGTGCTCTGTTCATAATGCTACCTCGCTAACGCTGGAGATGGCAAACAGTATAAGAAAAAAAAAAAAAAATATATATATATATATATATGTTTTTTTTCATACTATTCGCCATTTCCCGCAATAGCGAGGTAGCGTTAAGAACAGAGGACTGGGCCTTTGAGGGAATATCCTCACCTGGCCCCCTTCTCTGTTCCTTCTTTAGGAAAATCAAAAAAAAAAAATGAGAGGGGAGGATTTCCAGCCCCCCGCTCCCTTCCCTTTTAGTCGCCTTCTACGACACACAGGGAATACTTGGGAAGTATTCTTTCTCCCCTATCCCCAGGGATATATATATATATATATATATATATATATATACATATATATATATATATATATGGCATTAATGAGATGGCGTTGATTCAGGCCTCAGTTGCCCAAGCCTTCTCAGCTAATGTAAACAAAAAAGAGCAAAAACATACCCATTATAAACACATGCCTCTCATTTAAAAGTCAGAATCTGTAAGTAGCTATATCAACATTAATGTAGTGCACTGACCACAAAGAATGGTTGCATTTGGGATCAGCTGCTGGCAGCTTACACGATGTTTATCAATAAGTGTTAGTAGCACATTCAGATCAGACATCTGAAAGCACTATAAAGATAAATTTCGAATACTATGGAAGTTACAAGAAGCTGTCATTAGTTCCACTATTTTTTTACGTTTCTGTTACTTTTTCATCAAACTCGCATTTTCCTTATTCATAATTCACCACAATTGCCTAATCATACATCAAAATAATATCTTCTGCTCTAAATCATGCAAAACTTATTTCATTCTCTAAACACAGCAACAGAACTGTAAAACAAAATATTCACAATAACCAAAGCTAGTTATGATGCGTGGTTCAACTAGTACGATAAATGAAATTACCCTAATCATGCTCTCCTGCCCTTTTTAAATATGTACGAAACACAACTATTTTAAATGATAAATATAAGATTCCCCAGCTCGACCTAAAATGGAACATCACCTCATCTATTACCACTGGATTACTCAACGTAAATATGTCATCAGCGCCTTCCTAAATCGCCTCTTAGTGCCGAGAGTCCACTGATAGGCTTTTAATCCTTTTTCAAGAGTTTTTCTACGGCATCCTTAGAGTAAAACATTACAGAAATTACAAGCCCAGAAAAGTGCACAACTGACTGTACGGGATAAGAACCTCTATCATCCACGGTGATAATCAGGTGAAACTGAAATATTTTCAGACAGGAAGACATGCTTGCAACCCCAGCACATCAAATCTCTTCGTGACACCAAACAAACATATATACTGCCATCCACACACCAACGAAAAAATTCGAATAGGGTTAAATTCCCGCAACCACCTGAAATTCCAGAATAAAAATAGCCTGGCAACATACCTGCCTTCTCGAGAAACAACAACCCTTATATTTCCTCCACTACAGACTTTCTTTATGTCTCATACACACATCACCAATACTGCCTAAAGGTTCAGGTCTACTGCCACTCGAAAAGATGTCTAATCGACATAACTCTGCGTTACTTACCCTGTGAAATAATTAGAAAATTTCCTCTTCTTTACACGCTGCTTCACTGCCCTCTAACGGCCGTCCACACAACCAACCCAGGGATAACCAACCCAAACATGACTAATTTTATTTTGTTTAAAATTCTATCTCCTCTAGGAGAGAGGGAAAAGAAAAAAAAAGCTTTAAAAGGTAATTTTTAAGAATTTGATCTTTTTCAAGCTATAGAATGTTAACATGAGCGGTCTTCATTGCTTTCTCATTTCGGTAATCCATTCAATCATTTTCTTGTTTAGCCTTTTCCTTGACCTTGACCCCGGGTGGAGTGCTGCCTGACCAGGGCAGCTTTGTAGTTGACTAAGGTCACCGATTATTTCTCATGCGGCCTCATCAGGTGTCTTAGTATTGAATGTTTGCATTGTTCCTGAGAAATCTATACAATTGTAATGGTGATGGAAGGTAAGCAAGAAGACACAAGAAAACAGCTTGTGTATAACTGATTTAGGCAGTTGGTCGTACGGTGAATAGACTCAGGATCTGCCTAGAATAGGCCAATAGGCCTCTTGCAATGCCCTCACTTCTTATGTTGTAAACTACAAAACTCTAATTGAGTTGTCATTTGATCCATGTTAATCCATGTTATCACATTCACGATTACTTATTTGTACGGTAGAAGGAGGCGGTTCTTACACCCGGGGAGCCCCATCTCTTATTTTCTAAAGGCCAGTGAAATTCAACGCTGTTCAGATACTTTTGGGATACCATCTACATCAGCGGATAGAGCCTCAGGTCCCACAGGAAACTTGTGTTATACCTTTATTATACTTACACAAATAAATCTTTTTTTTCCTAAAGTTTCTAAGATCACCCACCCCTCATAATAACCATATCCTCCAGTTTAGGAAGAAAAATGACTTAAATAATTCTGGTGTCAGCGGGTCGCTTTATGTTCGTCACTGTGTTGCATAATGCCTGCTGCACAAATTTGTCTGATAATTATTGATATTTACCATCGATCCTACGCTTGTAGCACCACCAGCAGTATCGTCTCTAGCAACATCAAATGTAGTATTAAGGAATGCAGACAGCTGCTTTACCAAGTATTTCGAGGCTGTTTGCCGCCACAAACACAGATCCCGTGGTTCACGAATAGAAAAGGAAACAAACGACTTAGGCGAAAAATTGAACTTGGAAGATGTTTTTTCCTTGCGGTAGCTGGGACGGCACAGGTAACTGAATGCCTTGATTATGATCATCTCATGTACGACACACACACACACACACACACACACACAAGCGTCTCTCTTTCTCGCTCTCTCTTGTAAGTAATACCCCCCCCCCCCCTCTTTCCTGCTTTGACCTGATGGAAGGGAGGGGGTCGACCTCAGTCCCCGGGTTCGAATTCTGGTGGCAGGAGCCGGTGTGGTCAGAGGTCAGACATTGTTCTGTGTTTCGCATGATTATGGACGATAAAATCCGACACGTTAAACTGAGCGATACTGATTTGTGCTTTGTTTGTTTTGTGACATTAAAGATGGGAAATATAAGAGATGTGGTATTCCATTATCCTCAGGAAGAATAATAAGATATTGAGGATAATAAGAAAGTTGGAAAAAATCACTAAAGAAAATAATAGACAACAAATATGTTGTGTTATTCGCTGCCAATGTTTGAGGACAAACCGATCTTCAAGTTTACGTATGTAACTTTATGTAGATTTGCAGGAATTCTCACTCTCACTGGTGGAGATCCATGACAAGTTTAGAGGGTTGACAACATCACGCCAATATGAAAGGCTGACTGTGAGGTGGCCAGCAGTATACTGAGACTGTGAGGTGGCCAGCAGTATACTGAGACTGTGAGGTGGCCGGCAGTATAGTGAGACTGTGAGGTGGCCAGCAGTATACTGAGAGTGTGAGGTGGTCAGCAGTATACTGAGAGTGTGAGGTGGTCAGCAGTATACTGAGAGTGTGAGGTGGCCGGCAGTATAGTGAGACTGTGAGGTGGCCAGCAGTATACTGAGAGTGTGAGGTGGTCAGCAGTATACTGAGACTGTGAGGTGGCCAGCAGTATAGTGAGAGTGTGAGGTGGTCAGCAGTATACTGAGAGTGTGAGGTGGCCAGCAGTATACTGAGAGTGTGAGGTGGTCAGCAGTATAGTGAGAGTGTGAGGTGGTCAGCAGTATACTGAGACTGTGAGGTGGCCAGCAGTATAGTGAGAGTGTGAGGTGGCCAGCAGTATACTGAGAGTGTGAGGTGGTCAGCAGTATACTGAGAGTGTGAGGTGGCCAGCAGTATACTGAGAGTGTGAGGTGGTCAGCAGTATACTGAGAGTGTGAGGTGGTCAGCAGTATACTGAGACTGTGAGGTGGCCAGCAGTATACTGAGACTGTGAGGTGGCCGGCAGTATAGTGAGAGTGTGAGGTGGCCAGCAGTATACTGAGAGTGTGAGGTGGTCAGCAGTATACTGAGAGTGTGAGGTGGTCAGCAGTATACTGAGACTGTGAGGTGGCCAGCAGTATACTGAGAGTGTGAGGTGGCCAGCAGTATACTGAGAGTGTGAGGTGGCCAGCAGTATACTGAGAGTGTGAGGTGGCCAGCAGTATACTGAGAGTGTGAGGTGGCCAGCAGTATACTGAGAGTGTGAGGTGGTCAGCAGTATACTGAGAGTGTGAGGTGGTCAGCAGTATACTGAGAGTGTGAGGTGGTCAGCAGTATACTGAGAGTGTGAGGTGGTCAGCAGTATACTGAGAGTGTGAGGTGGCCAGCTACATGTTATGACTGACTGTGACGTATAGTTAGAGGGCGTCACGTCAACATAACTTGGCCCTTCTCTCCGATAGTTTAGAAAATTTTCCTACAATTCACCTTATCAAAAACCTTTGCTTTTAAAGAACAGATACATAATAGAGAATAGTTGTGAGAGAATGCGGCATTTCATCGTCTGTTCACGGCGCTGCCTAAGTAGCGCAGGAAACGCCGATCAAATGTATGTAGAAAGCGAAACTTCGATAATGAAAAGAGTTAATCTACAGAAGAGTTAGTCTACAGGTAAATTGTCTACTGGATTAAATGTTTAACGTGACTCGTAGGACAGCCAACAGATGCAAAACTCAACGCATGCTGAGTGGCTCAGCAAAAAAGTATTGATACTCACTGAGTAGCCATGTATAGCACACAGTGGTGACTTGTGGTGCGAAGTCTGGAATAATTCACGGGAATGACGTTCGCTGAATAGTCGAGAACGATATGTATAGATGGTGCTCAGTGAGCGGCCAGAGAAAGACATATAATAACTCGGTGAGTGGGACGATATAGTACAATGAACACTCGCTGAGTGGCAGAAGATTACACAGTGAACACTCGCTGAGTGGTCTTCATATTCTGAGAAGTGTAATAACCAGACTAGAGCTGATGATTGTCCTTGACCGCCATGTGACCGGTATGATGTGGAGGAACCCGAGCTGACACTCCCCACGCCCTACAAGGACCACACAAACGATCGTCAATATTCCTTCACTCAAAGTTTGATGTTAGTGTCAACATCAAATTTCCTTGGGGCTGTTTATTATACTCTAAAATATTTTACTTGTATCAACAGATTATGAAAAATCCCGGAAACATGCTAATGTACGTCTAAGCAAAATACTAAGAAGAGCTGAGTCTGCTGGAGGATGCAGTAAAAGCCGTGAAAAAGTGTAGTCCAACATAAGTGAGGTGGTTCCGGGAAAGGTCGTGTTCACCTGGTCCGCCTCGGTCGGTCAGGTTTTTGTGAAACATTTCAGGAGCGAGCCTGAAGGGCGTCGTCACTCCCGCTGCACTGGTCACAGTTTTGAAGCCAGCCGGGTGGGTACCTCTCTCATAGGAGGCAGTGTGGGAGGAGAGATGGTGTGTGTGTGTGTGTGTGTGTGTGTGTGTGTGTGTGTGTGTGTGTGTGACAGTCAAAGGCTGAAATGACGAGAGAGACTGCATAATGTAAATAGTCCAGCTATTGGATGCAGAGAGCGGGAGGCGCCAGCAGCCTTAACACATGAACACAGTTGGAGATTATCATACATCCACAGGTTACTGATGATGACCACAGTGGTCGCTACCAGCTCGGGTGGGCTCCATGTGCTTGTGGTGCCGAACTGCAACTTGGGGACGAGGGATCTCAGGGGAAAGATGACGGTGGGGATGATGGTGGTGTGGCTTATTCCCAAAATGGTAGATGAGTCCCTCACAAAACAACAATCAGCGTGTCTGTCTGCTCACCAAAACACCACAGACAGCTGGAGGATGTGACAGCTGTGGCAGCTGGGGTTGTAACAGCCATGACAGCGAGGTCAACCTCTGTCTCTGTGCAGCTGGCAGCAGCAGGAGGTGCTGAAGGCTGTTAGTGTGTGCATCACGTGGACCTGGGCAGTGCCAGCTGTGGGGGATGGCACTCTCTCTGACCTCAGGGTCACGGAGCTTGGCACCACATGGCCAGGAGTACCTATGCTTATCTAACTCTGAAACACGACGGTACAATCCTGAGCACGACGGTACAATCCTTGAGCCCGACGGTACAATCCTGAGCACGACGGTACAATCCTTGAGCACGACGGTACAATCCTGAGCACGACGGTACAATCCTGAGCACGACGGTACAATCCTGAGCACGACGGTACAATCCTGAGCACGACGGTACAATCCTTGAGCACGACGGTACAATCCTGAGCACGACGGTACTATCCTGAGCACGACGGTACTATCCTGAGCACGACGGTACTATCCTGAGCACGACGGTACAATCCTGAGCACGACGGTACAATCCTGAGCACAATGCTACTACCCTAGAGTACGACGGTACGACTCGAGCACAACATACCCTTGGGTATGATGACCTGGCCCTCATGAGTCAGGCCAATCAGCTGAGCTCTCACTGCAGTCGCTGTGATTAACCAATCAGGGTGCGCCTCTGCGGACGGTTCCTTTGATCAGCCAATCAAGTTGGAGGTCTGCCTCAACAGCTCAACTAGCAATATATTCATAGTGAGGCGGGAGGACCAGGGTTTTATGACGCCCACCGCCTTACTCTCTCACCATTACTGCAGTGTCAACACCAGCCCCTGAGGGCGTCCCTGCATGACCTGTGCTGTTTAACATTCAGCGATGGTGAGCAACGTTGGTTGTACAGAGTTTCTGAGTGCTGTTCTCCCGCTGGTTGCCTCCCCTCACTGGTTGCCATCTCTCACTGGTCACCAGCGTCACACTGTTCAACCCTGTATGCCACCACTGTATGCTGTTGCCAGCGGCACCGAGTCCGTTCCTATGTGGCAACGAGATTGCCATCCTCAATTGTGTGTCAGCCTGGCCCTCTGAGCCGCCAGCAGCGCCATCCACCGGTCTGTAATGGCAGTCATTCTCGATTTTATTTCCCTGTCTCCACCAGCGACGCCGTCACACGGTCAGCCCAGGGTGTGGGGTGAGGATCTACCACAGCCCAGCCAGTCTGCCACAACCAGGCCATCTCTACCACAGCCCAGCGTCTACCTCAACCCAGCCCTCTCTACCACAGCCCAGCCCAATCATGTCGGCCACAGCCCTGCACTGCCTACTACAGCCTCACCCTGCCTACCCCATCTAAGGCCTATATAGGCCTATAGTATTATATTGTATTTTGATGTGCGGACCTCTAAGGTCGCCTGCCTGGGTCTGGATGTAGGGAAGGTGTAAAAATACCCACAATAATCCACATACAGATTAGAATGTTTCTCACTGCTGGTCCAACTATGATCCCATTATGTCTCACTGCAGGTCTAGCTTTGTTCCACATCATGTCTCACTGCTGGTTCAGGTAAGATGATGGTTCCTCTAATACTGTAAGGTAGAGACAAAAGCATAGATAACCACTATCTATATAAATAAAACATGAGACATCTTGAAATCTTCAGTTGTCTCCTTAATTTGTATGATGCACAGGGCAATAGCCAGGGAGTTGCAGTGAGCAACAGCCAGGGAGGTGCAGTGGGCAACAGCCAGGGAGGTGCAGTAGGCAACAGCCAGGGAGGTGCAGTGGGCAACAGCCAGGGAGGTGTAGTGGGCAACAGCCAAGGAGGTGCAGTGGGCAACAGCCAGGGAGGTGCAGTGGGCAACAGCCAGGGAGGTGCAGTAGGCAACAGCCAGGGAGGTGCAGTAGGCAACAGCCAGGGAGGTGCAGTGGGCAACAGCCAGGGAGGTGCAGTGGGCAACAGCCAGGGAGGTGCAGCAGGCAACACAGCAGGGTGGGGACACACACATGCACAAGCGTACTTTAATCTTGAAAAAATGAATTGTTTCCTGATATTAACGACGATAAATTAGCGCAGTTCTGGATAACTGGCCAATAAACAACCCCAGGTAATGGCTTAATGGTCGTGTCATGTGAACACTCGGGCAGATGGCCAGGGTGCCCCATGGGGTGGCTGGCCGATGTTTCCTGCGGGGCAGCTGGCCAGGGTGCCCAATGGTGCGGCCGGGGTGCCTTATGGGGAAGGTAGCTGGGTCTGGGGCCGCCGCCCTAACATTATATACTGGATATATTTGCTCCAAAATCTCTTGAACAAATCGGTTGTCCTCCTTCACCAGTTGTTGTGAGTCCTCCATATTCCATGTTGTAGCTGGTCTGTCTCTGACGTCTTGTTTCCTGATGGTTTACCTTAGGGCTGCGTGTTTGACAGCAGTCTCTTGCTGCCCCCAACTTGCAGTTGATGGAAACTGTAGACGACCTGCGACTCGATGGTTGTGGTAACCTCTCCAGGGCGACCACCTTATGTGGACGACCCGTGCCATGACGGTAACAGCCAAACAAACGACCCATCAGGAGGGAAGTACTTGGAGACATCCCTCATCCAGTGATGACCTGGTGGTCGCTTGTCTGGTGGCCGAAGATTCCACCCAGAAGGATGTCCACGAGGAGTAATATACAACACCAACTGTATCACAATGTTGAATAACGACACAGAACACTGGGGGTCAGAGGCTGACGGACGGATATGGAACCCCCAGGACCGTATGACACATAGTCAACTCACATGTCTTGGATGAATTTAAGCTGCAAGATAATCTGGCACTAGAAAATGACATGATGTCTTTCTGTCTTGTTAGTTGACATGACCATTT